>NW_025110568.1:252122-305507 GCF_011392965.1 Frieseomelitta varia
AAAAAAAAAAAAAAAAAAAAAGAAAAACGAGGGGGGAAACACATTGAGAAGAGTAAATATCGAAGCGATTTTTATCGAACTATAAAAAATTTCACCGCTTTATTTACGTTGCAATAGTTAACGAAGAACTTTTGCCGCGACACAAGGAACAGGTGGATATTCGAAAGATCGGGGTATTAGCAAAAAGTGAGCTAATTAGCTGAAGAAGCTCGCCGAAATGGAAAAAGCTGTACAAATCGGTGAGAAGTTTCCCGTCGGACAATTCCTGGACCGCTTAATCCCGGAAAAAGTCATTTCTTACCTTAAATACCACGATAATTCCTTATTTAACGCTCGTTTTAACCTGCCATAATTCCTGATGTTAAACTTAAACGCTTTATATACGGGAAATTAACCGGCGGGGAGGGAAAAAATTAAGCTAACAACGCGACGCTGAACTAGAACTTCTTCCCAGTCATCGTAATTCAGGCAAAAATCTAACAAAATGGTCTACTATTTTCGGGAACATTTTTTACATTTCCGTGCTCGTTACGCGCGCCACCCTCTATCCGGAGTCTTGTTATTTGTTCGCCAATGTATTCCGAATGTTTCATTCGCATAATTCGCTTCGTCTGTATTTTCCAAAAGGCGAAACTTACTTTCACTTGATATCAATGCAAGATATCACGAAAGAATCGCCGTGACTGCGAAATCGTGTTGGAAACTTCTGTTGTAAATATTTCTTAGAAACTCCTCTTTGAAGAAACACACAAGCGGGAAATTTGTATTTCCTCTATACGATACTTCTGAATAATTTATGAAATTTTTAATGACTGATTTTAAAATTCATTCGAACGATACATTTCGAGAAATGGAAATCTGAGGCACAAATAATTTTAAAGGGATACAATTGTTTAAAATGGCATCTACTACCATTTTTCTTCATTACAAACGTGAAACCAAATCAGAGACGGAATAAATTTATGAAAATTGTTTAATCAAACGCAAAGAAGAATATCAGTAACGTAAAATATTCCAAGAAATCCTTTTGTTTTATATCGAAGGTAGAGCACTTTTCCTTTATGGAAATCGACTTAATGAGCAATTGTATTCCTAATAATTCTTTAATAATTATTTATCTTTCTCCAATTAATTACAGACCCGTTTTAATTCTCTGAATAAAAAGATAAGTGCGATTCACTGCTACCAATCCTTTTGCAGATGTTAAATAGGAAACAGAAATTATTCATCCTTAATGTTTTGGTCAAAAATTATAAATATCAAAATATACGTGTAATATTTCATGAAAATGTTTGGAATGGATAAAAATCTGAGGAGTTCGTTAAAATAATTGAAGTGATTAACTGTTTGTTCGTTACTAAAAAGACATTAATGAGCTGCATCTGAAATAATTCATAAGGCTCTTACAGATCTACTAAAAATTCTTGCTCGCGAATTTTAACATTCGTTATTTCATTCATACGTTTCATTCATCGTATAAAACTTGAAACATCATGCACCGGCTAAAATAATTGAAAGATTGCCACTATATCTCCAAATCTTTTTGAGATAACGAAATCAGCAACGAAAAACGACAATGTCTGCTTAGATAGACCAATACCTTTATTGAAACATTCGTGATATTCAAAATATTGAAAATCCTTACCTACAAAATGTCACGCAAAAAAACTATGATATTTTATAGACACACGAAAACGATAGAATCTTCCATAATTAACAACAAAATATTAACACATTATCGAACGAGTTCAATGATTTTTTTAGTTATACATATGTAACACATACATCTCTGGAAAAAACCACTAAATTATCGAAAAACAAAAACGAAAGAATCATTAGGCAAAGATATTTTTGCGAAAACTAAACTAAGGAATCCTTCCGACTCGTAAAGAAATTACGTCTCCAAATAGCCAAATTTTAAAATATCATCGAACCATCGAGAAAGGAAATAAACAGAAAAATTAATGAGAAGAGTATGTTTCACGAAAAATAGGAGGAAATCATTCAAATTCAAAAAAAAAAAAAAAGTAATTTAACGCGAAAAGCGTGAAATCCTGGAAATCTTGTGTACAGAGCGGAGGATAATTAAGTGTATCGTTGCGACGGCTGACAGATTTTTGCTTATTAACCATCCGTCGCCAGCCTGGGCATTGAATTTCATTTATTTTTTATACCGTCCCGGCTGTCAATAGCTTCCTCTTCCAATTTTTCTAGCGTTTGATAAATTTACGTAGCTGCGCACGCACCCGTCATCGTCTATCCGGCTGGGACAATTCAAAATGCCGGAAAATTTATTTCGCGCAATTCGAGGAGCGCATCGACCCCGTTCCCTCTTCTTTGTTACAAGAAATCCGACGGACAAATGCGTACCCTTTCGCTAAACAACAGAGGGCTCGTTTCGTTTTTCAAAGTTCGCGAAAACATTTAGCTATTGCCAACAGATTTTTAGCTCGAGGAATTTTCTTTCGTCTTGCACATCTCTTTTCTTTCAAATTTGTTTGACGATTACGTCAACTACTTTCACGCACTCCTTCTTCTCGTACAAATAACAAAATTCATTGTCGTAAATAGGCTTTGACCAGTTTTCATCTACTTCTTTTCAACAAGTGCAATTCATTCAGCGTTATAATTGAATTCCACGTTCGTTATAATTGACAAATTCATTTCTAATGAAAGATATTTCATTTCAGTGGAAATATCAAATGAATGCCGATATGTTTAAATATAGTGTCTCGCAGAAACGCACGTAATTCGCAATATTCTGCAATTAAAAATAAGAAATTTAATGAGAAAGCTATCAACATACGACAACAGCTCGAAGAACATTCATTTCGATCACATTTAGACAAAAATCATTCCAAAAACTATTTTCAACTACAAAAAATTATTAACAATTCTCCGCTCGTTTATATCATGAAATTCCATTCTAGTATTTTCTCCGCCATTAAAGAAACGAAGCTTCAATGAAACAAAGAAATAAGATATACCGAAAGGTTTCGCTTGAATTTCCTTCAAAATTTTACGAATTCAGCCGCAGTTCTCCCTTTCTTTGCGCGCGTGTATATCTCGGATTAACAAACATCGATGAATACATTACCCAAGTTATTTGTTTTCGCATAAATATCTTGTCGTGGAACATACACTGGCTCGTTGGTCGGCCGATATAAACTTATATTAATCGACGTGATATATCGACCGCGTGCATCGAATAGATACGAATGGCTTGTTTCCGCCAATCGGTACCACCCCCGGTAAAAAGCAGTTCCCACTTTTTACTTTTTTCCCTGTTGTGCTTGTCTTTTTTTTCTCTTTTCCTTCTTTTCTCTTTTTTTCCTCTTTTTCTTTTTTTTTTTTCTTTTTTTACTCAGCATGCCAGGGATAATTTATAAACGTGAACAACCATAAGCAACGTTCGCGTAACTGACCAGTTACATATACAACAGACTATACTTACTCACTTCACACCGACGACAAAATGGTGGACTAATATAAATCCATACATAGACGCGATATCGAATTTTTTTTTTTTTTTGACACACTTTTTTGCCCGTTAAGTAAATGTGTTTCAATCGAGAAGAAACAAAAAAAAAAAAAGCGAATGTCCATAACCGGAGATACGCTTAATTTAACACGCGTTTTTTTTTTTTTCAACGCCCCGATTCCATATCTCCTTATTTCGCTTTCGATTTCTGGAGAACGCCGCTGCGTAACCGCAAGATTGCATATTCATGTACGGCCGCTATGTATAGATTAACTACATAACACTACCGGTACGGTCTATGTACCTACAGACTATTTGATAGCAAGTGAGAGTGAAACCGGAAATGGATCGATCGACGACACATTGTCACCTCGAAGAGACATTGCCCGGAATCAATCAATAATCAATTTCCATATTCCTTTAAAACTTATGCAAAAGAACGCGGATTTTCCTCGTTCCTTTTTCTCATCCTCTTTCGCGACACGTTTTCCTTTCATTCCGGGACATGCAAGCCGATTTCAGAAAGTAGTTGACGCCGATGACGAGCATGAAATACGAAAGAAAACTTGGACGTTTAGTTATTTATAATTCTGTTATTAATTATGATGATTAATCATGTAAACTGCTCTGGACGGTAAATGATTTATGCATTATTATTATTTATTGTTTACATATATTATGATAATACGTTCATCGATTTAATTAAAAATAATGGAAAATTCTCTTTACTCAACTTGAACGTGTATCGAAAGTTTCTTAAACTGGTTTCCATAATCCATTAAGGTTCCAATTAGGTTTAATATCTTTTTAATTTCTTGTGTCGTTCAAACGATATCTCTCATAAACTTCGCACCCTATATTAATTTACTTCTAGCAAAGTATCTCATTAATTCCAATCGTGTCACAGTCAATTCGTTAAGAATAAACGCAGGACATCTTTACCTAAATCAAGTGACGACAATGGAGCTTGATTATTGATTTAAACGCGCATGAATAATACTCTTGACGGAAATGTTAATGAACATATTACCAATAAAGTATTCGGTACATTAAACTATACTGAATTATTACCAAACGGTGACTAATATTTCTTCTTTGCAAATAACCGATTGTCATCGAATATGATGTCGTACGATACGTACTTACCTAATTTAAATGGTTCGCCCTATTTATTTATGTTTGTTATGGTGTCACACACGTGACATTATTGAAATTATTACCTTTTTTTTTCTCTCAATGACCATAATTAAGTGACTACGGATGTTCGTGCATTTAATAAGACGTAAAGATACATAGATAAAGCATCCAAAGTATAACAATATGGTAAAAGAAATGGCTACTTTTCTTTTTTATATTTAATAAATCGTTATGAAACAAATCTTTTTTCACTTGTATTCATAAAAATATGAACGTCTAAAGAAAATCACAATACAGGATATAATATTCGTTATTGGATATTTAACAAATAAAACAAATTATTTTCACTCGCATTGGTAAAAATAGAAATTCGTATAAACATTCGCAGTCTGACGATAACATCGGACAAAAATACAATAAAAAAGAGAAGCAAAGGAAAATCACAATCCTCTATATTATCAATGAAATATCTACACAAAGACACGCAGACTGTATTACATTCCACTGTATTACTTCTCCTCCGATAAATGACAATAATGTCACAAAGAGGACAGTAGAAAGAAAAATAAAGAAACTGGCAATCGCCTACGATAAACAGTTTTTATCGACGATGAACGCGCAAACAAACACGGGGCGGTGTGTCCCAACGCGACTAACTAATGGCGGCAAATGTTCACACGAATATGTTGGCGATTAATCGTCTTATCGTGTGCAGTCTGAATGGAAGACAGAAGGTTGACGGTTTATTGTCGCGAGACGGAAAAGGGAAAATATACGTATGTATACACGCGTGGACGATCGGAATTGGCGAAAGCGAGAGAGCCCGAACGGCAGAGAAATTAATGTAACGCAAAAGGAACGAACGATCGGAGGCAAACAGGAAGTGATACCGACGCGATACCATCGGTATTGGAATGCAAATTATTAACGCTCGTATTTCGAGAAGTTGGCTCACGAACTTTTCCATGGCATTTCGTTTTATCCAATCAATTTACCTCCAGGAGGCTTAATGAAATTTCGCCCGGGTATCGAAACGGCGCGGGCCCCACGTGTTTGCGATCCTCCTCGATTTTCGACCTAGTGCTACCGCGTATAGACCCGACACGCATTAATCCGACAAAGTTTCAAATGAAAACGATTATTCGCCTATACGTTTTACATAAAGATGTCGTCAAACGTATCGATGAAAAGGAACGTTCTTTTAGTATTTAGATTTCGAGCAAATCTATCGAAATTGACCTCTTTAGAATGTTCTCTTTTCATCGATACGTTTGACTATATTTGCTCTTTCGAAACGAGAAATAACAATTTCGATAGATTAATAGTTATCCCTCTTTTCAAAAAAAAAAAAAAAAAAAAAAAAACAAATTCTATTTCCCTCGAATATTTCCAGAAATATTGTTACACCAAGATGTTAATAACATATTCGTATTAAAGATTAGTAAATTCCAATTTTTCGTTCCATTATTTCTATTAATCCAGAAATGGCACTATTGGCTCGTAAATATATCTGCAACAAGTTACATCAGATAATTGAAACTTTGGGTAATTTCACCTTATATTTTACGTACATACTCTCTCTCTCTCTTTCTCAAAATTAAATAATTTAAAGTCTAGACTTGGTCCAATGATCATAGTTAGGGGTTGAAGTTTCAAACGACAGAAATAGAAAGCATAAAAATACATTCCACTTTGGTAAAGAATTGGCTGCGAAAATTCTTGGGCTCTGATCTTGTAATTTCCATTACGACCCCTTTGTATTTCGTAACGAAATGTTCTCGAAGCATCTCGGAATCGGGCATTCAATTTCCCGGCGACTCAATGGCTGCTTCCATTAACCCCAAACACGAAATCGCGTGGCCTCCATCGAAGCCTACAATTGGACCGTCGTCGAAAGTATTAACAAAGGCTTCCGAAAATTAATCAGCGATTCCCGTCAGGGCGGGCGCGCCCTGATCGAACAAAACCACCCTCGCCGATCCTTGGCGAAAAACAGGCGGTAATCAAGAAGGGATGCTCTGGGAAAGGGCGGTAAAACATTCTACCTGCTCGGTCGCGTTTCGTCACCATCAAAGTACAATTCGTGGCCATCAGCGGCAGAACTCCGGGGGGCCGTGTTCGGCGAAAGGGAGATCCTGTCAAGCTGCGGAAGGAGCCATTTCTGTTCTGATGAACTTTGCACAGCCAAAGGACCGTGAGAGTTGCGGGGGTGGCGAGGTGGCGAGGCTCGCCCCAACAGGGCGAGACGAAAACGGCGTCAAGAGGGAGAAAATAAGGGAAAGTAGTCGGAAAGAGGCGGGGCGCGTAAATCGTGGTAGGAGCTGACCGGCAATACCGTCTGGGAATTAATTAAAAATTATCCGAAAACAAAAACTCGTCGACGAAACTGCTCCCGCTGTCGTGGTTCTCGATGGTCTTCTTTCTCCAAGGATTATTACAGTTCTGACAAACATTCAGCACAATTGCTGTACGAACGTTCTTCACGGTGACCATCGCGATATCGTTTATTGTTAACCAGGCCTACGTATGAGGTAGACTGTGCTGGTGGCGATGCACAGCTAGCAGGGCTGCGATACGGCCGGCATAATATTTCAAAGTGCCTAACCGAAACGGGCGGGACAATGGTGGGCAGCCATCTTCCACGAGGTTCGCATCAACGGTGTAGCAGCAGCAGCAGCAGCAGCAGCAGCAGCAGCAGCACCCCTTGGCCACCCTATCAGCGAGGCCGTACAACGTGGAGAAACACGAGGACAAGAGGGTTGCCGAGGGTTGGCCTGAGGTTGAGGGATCGTTTAGCATTCGTCGTCGTTTTCGTTTCTCCGAAGGGCGAAGGGCGACGCGAACGGTGCGCGAGGGTGCGCGCCAGCAGAAAGAGAGACCAACCACGTGGCGAACAGAGACAAACCGAAAGGGTGGACGATGATGTTCCTCGCCCTCGAATTCTTTCTCCCTCCGCCTTTGCTCGGGTCCTCCGCTTTGGCTACTATCGCCAGCTCGTTCTCTCTTCCGGGTCCCTTCGGGTTCGTTCGTCTCGCACCCCCAAGCAACGCCGCGTTTTCCCTGTTTCACTTGGAAAAAACAAGTCTCCGCAAACAAAGGGCCGCGCGCGCTCTGTGTGCCAGACAGCCCTGGCCTGGATAAGCGGCCGATCGCGCGATTATAACGGCCGGGATAATGCTTATTATGCGCCGCAGCACGGCCGGCACTGTCGTTTCGACCCTCCTGGGAACGAATACTGTCGGAGAACACAACGTGATACGCGGCGACCGGCCTCCTCAAGGATTAACCGGCTACCACGATTTCCCTTTAGCCGGTCTTTTCGGGCTTTCGCCGCCTGGCCAAACTACCGGCCGGTTTTTACATTTTTACGCTAATGGTTGGTTCCTCGTTTTTTCGGTTTCAAGAACGAAGGAACCGGGATCATCTCTGATCCTCTGATTGCGCCCGGAGACCGCATCCTCCTCCAGCCTGACAGTTCCGAGTTCTCTGCCTAGTAAATTCTGCTTCATGTCCCGAAGAAATGGTTCTTTGAACGATTCGAGTACGATATTAGAGCTTCGATTGGATGATAGGGTTTATTTCGAATGGCTAGAAGGATAGATTCAACCATTCAGGTTAAACGTATGTGAGATTTTTCTTCTTGTCGCTGAATTTTATGTCGCTGGCACGAAATACGGAATAAAACGAAACTGACTGCTTGGTAATTTAAAATTTGTTTCATTTGTAAGGAAATATTATTGAATTGATAATTATTACTGACAAGCGTAGTAATTAAATAAGTAGATATTCTGGTAGATTGTTTCTTCTTATTAAAAAGTCAAATACT
Organism: Frieseomelitta varia; assembly: GCF_011392965.1. Taxonomy (NCBI): domain Eukaryota; kingdom Metazoa; phylum Arthropoda; class Insecta; order Hymenoptera; family Apidae; genus Frieseomelitta; species Frieseomelitta varia. The sequence continues at coordinate 260,567 of NW_025110568.1, forward strand.
AAACTCACTGGAGAACAATATTAATGCCAGGTTTTTGCTCTGCCTCAAAATTTTGTTCGTTCCGAATTCTCGCGGCGAATTTCCGTTATCCGAACGTCCAAATGTATTTCAATTTTTCATCGAATTAAACGTTCCCCAAGCTTTCTTCTTTAATTCCCAATACGATGCAATGAATGCAGAGAGAGAAGTCCATAAAATATTTCGCACAGTACGCGTACGTAGGTATTATGTTTTACGCATTACCCTCGATCAAGAGAAGCCCACACTTCAAAATTCAATGAATTATCCATTCTCGCGAACTCTTGAAAAGGGGGAAAAGCGAATACTCAGGTCGAAAAATTATCGCTAGAATTAACGTTCGATCCCAATTGGGAAAGTTTCCTTCGAGAATACACGATACGCTTGAATCATCCATTGGCTAGGCCGCGTGCACAACGATACAAGCGTGTTTTGCGAACTTTCCGTGAAAAACCGGCCCACTTATTCGAGTCCATTCGTCGGAACGAATTTTTCGGGGTCAACACGCATTCGAAAACGACTACAAATTGCCGTTCGCCGTCGAATCTGTTACATAGCCTTAGGCTTCGACCATATACCACCCCTCCCTCCTTCATCGAAAAATCGTCGATATCCACCACGAACCCTTTCGTTCGCGAAAAGTTCGTGAACGCGGTGTGTGTACACGGCTTGAGTCTTCGAAAGTCGTACAAGGCCAGAAACGAAACGACCCATTACGAAAATCGTCGACATGATTTTCATTAAAAAAAAAAAGAAAAAAAAAGGAAGAGAGAGAAACGAGGCACACACGTTGACACGTAGAAGTACGAGAGGGAACCGTAGATTGAATCCTTGCTCCACGCGCTTTGTTCGAAATAATTGGACGATTAACGAGAAATTCCGCTTCTGCTTTTCAAGATCGACACCCGCTCGCGCTGACGCATCGCGCGGTTTCGTAAACAAGCGTCCGCTTATTTCTCCTCGGAGGAATCGAATCTCCGTTGAACAAAGGACCGATGTTCGTGACAACTCTGGCTCAGATAGCCAGCCGATCGTATGATTACAACAGGAGGGATAATGTGTATTATGCCTCCGATGCAGTATAAACGGTTCCGGTACTTCCGGCAATGAATACTACCGGAGAACAATACGCGGGCTTCTCGAGTTAAAACCAATTATATTGTTCTCCCCTTCTTCTTCCTCACATTTTTTTTTTTTTTTGCTTTCTTTCTTTTTTTTGTTTTTTCTTCTCTCTTTTTTATTCATAGCTGTCTTCCCTCTGTTTTCTCTCTTTCTCTCTCTCTTTGTTGTTTCATCGATTAGCATCGTGCACTCCTTTCGCTCTCGTCACCTTCAAAAATGCTGCGGGGACAATCGATCGAGCGCCGAGCACCGGAATTGGAGATATTGGGGTGTATTGCCGTTCGGTTCCTTCGTGACCTTTATGGAGATTCACTCACGGTGAAAGTGACTCTACCGTTTTTTTTCTCTCTTGTTGAGATACCGCTCCGAAGTAGAAAAGGGTATAAATGGAAAATTTATTCGACATTGACTTTTTAATTTTTAGTGGAATATTTAGAGAATATGTGAAGGAAGTTTCCGATGAAAAACAAGTAATTGAAGCTTGAACCGCAAAACAAAGATACAAAATAGTGTCTCGTAATTTTGCCATCAGCATAGAATATTTATCAATTGAATATGAAAATAATAAAATAATTGAAAATTCTCCTAATTATTTTTACGTTTATTGCAAATTTCGTCCCGTGAAACAAAAGTGGCGCAAGAAATTTCAATTACACGAATTAATATACGTATTTTCGAAGCCAAGTATAAATTAATTCGACAAAGACTCTATGTACAAAACGATACATGAAATAATCTATCAAACGTATGTTACAGAACATTCATAGAATATTTTTAATGATTTATAAATTGTTCGAATCACTTTTAAATTTTCACTACCAAAATTACATTCACTTTCTTTTTGCAATCGTAAATAATAATAAATCTCTGAAACATTATATTCTCCGAGCTCCCAAGTCGATCGTCTTCATACGAACAACAAAAAAAAAAAAGAAACAAAAAAAAAGAAATGAAAATTCCTCGAATTTTTGGGTCAGCTTTGATCGTTGCCAGCGAATTAACTCGAACGTTTCGCGATGCGCTGTTACGAGCAAGTTCCACGCCGTATGATTGGAGAACTCTGGTTACGAACAATGGCACGGATTAACTCAACCCGTTACATACGTGACACGTGTTCGACACACACGGACCGATCGATCGGAAATTTTTTTTTTGGATCTTTTGGAGTCAGACGTTTTGTGTCCTCGAATTCCTGGTACATTGACCGAATTAAAAAAAAGAGAGAGAGAGAGAAAGAGAGAGAGAGAAAAAGAAAGAGAGAAAAGAGAAAGGGGAAAAAAAGAGACAAGAAAGCATCCACAAATCACTACGCTTCATTCATTGCTCGAAGCTCGTATGCGGTTACGCTTTGCCGAAAATGGAGGAGATCCGCGTTAGAAGAGATCAATGACAGGCGTAATCGTTGAAGGAATAGAAAGAAATGTTGAGCAACATTTTAAATGACCAATACGATCGATTCACTTAAAGCGTATCACGTTCCCGTATAAATACTATTATTTCTTGCACGGCCGTTCTTTTTCCATTTTTTTAATCAAATACAACGAATAATAACTATTATTGAAATATTAATTGGCGGAAGGACGAAAGGCGCGAGAGCCAGTATCGATTCCTTTCGACAATCATTTCTTTCCTTTTTTCCTATTTTCCTTTTCCCTTTTTGTTCCATTCCTTTTATTTTTTTTCTTTTTTTCCTTTTTTCCCTCCCTTTTTTCATCCTCCGTCGACGCGAAACACGTTCGATGAATAATTTCCTTTCACGAACGATTGCTATTTTCGAATTAGCTTGAGCTACCCACAGCCTGTGGCATTTATTCGATACGTATGTGATCAGACTATCGCAGTTACAAGTAACAAGCCGATTTCATTTGTTCTCCCTTGCACGCGTACGCGTTAACATGTATCTATCAACGCTACTATAGATTGGTTAGAAACAATAAAAAGTTCATTCGGTATATTTCAATCGATCTTCGTGGCAAATATAAGGGTCTTGCAAATATCTGACCTTTTTACTATATCTCCCTTTTCTTTTTGTAGTCGGTCGAAGAATTATCGTAGGCATTGAACGATATTTGAACGAAAGATTAGGAGTGTTTGAAAATCCAATAGATATTCTTTTATCGAATAATTCGTTACTTTAAAGGCGAGATAAAATTATCGTCGATACACTGCTTCAGAGATGTGTGCATTGAAATTGTTTATCGGGAAATAATAATTGTTTAATGAAAAAGCAAGGAAATAAAGTAGATGCGAAAAGGGGTATTTATAGGAAACTTTTCACGCATTACTTTTTTAAAAATAATTTTCACTTTGAATAGCAATTAACGATCGTCCTTGCTCTATTTTTCTCCCAAATTTAAACGTTACGTATGTCGACTATCCTTTAACTAAAGGTTGATTTAATTAAAAATCGCACGAAATAATCTTTTGCGAAAAATTCTAATTTCAATCAAATTGACATTTTCGACCGCTTCCAGAAATTCTAATTTTAATAGATCTCTGTGAAGCACGAAAGGACGAGAAAAGGAAGAAATTAAAATTATACGTTTTAATTTTTCAATAGCTCGTTACGGAGGACTCAAAGATTAATAAACAAATTTAATGAAGAATTCTTCGTTACACGTCGGCACGAGTTCTTTAAATCTGTAGCGATGGTTAAATGAATCAGTGGATGCAGTATTTGTAAGGTGTCGTTGGTGGCTGTTGCATTTTAATGAATTCCAGAATTATACGACCCTGGCAGGATGAATACGACACACCGCGATAAGGAAAACTCGGTCATAAAGAAAACAATGAATTCATTTGTGAATTGCTTCAAAAGATCTTCGTTTCCCAGCAAATCGCATCAGCAAAAATCATTAACAGCTTTGACCCCTTTAGCCAATATAAACAAGACTTTATTCAATTTTCTTTGCTACGTAACACAGTTCGTAAACAGAGATCTTGTTAGATCGATTTGTAAAATTTATATTATATCCAAATTAATTTCAGATGACAAATGAAAATGAATCATATGATTCAATGAATATGATCAAGATCATGCACATCTGCGTAAATTACAGAAAATTGTTGAAAACTATATCAGTCACTTTTCAAATCGATGCTTATTATTTACAACTGTTTAGAGACTTAGGTTTAAATATTGACTTCATTTTCAAATATATATTTAATTATAAATTAATTCAAAGGCTAAGAATCTTTCGTAGACCGTCTTATAAATCAAAGAGTTGGCTTATATATCTTTCCAAAAGACTTATCGCCTGAAAAAAAAATTAGAAATTCACCTAACTAGGTCAATCATGTTCGAATGTCATTTATCAACACTTGTAACAATTTACAATTTACAAAGAGCAAAAAGCAAACGCCAGATATTTTCAAATTCGTGTTATCCACGGCGAAACAGTGTACGAGAGAAAAGAATAAAAAGAATAACGAAACGGGGTACGATCTCGCGAGGTCACGATCAGACCGTGTGCATCGAACGCAAGGGTCGAAGCACCAAAGCCCGATGGAAATCGATCGGGGTACCATAGTCACGGACAACAGGGCAGTATTGAATCGGGTCGGTGAACGTGCGACGATATTAATGTACCGATCGATGGCCTAATGAAGATGTATCCAGTTTCTGGCAATTTCTCCTAGACCAGCGAGGTCCTAGCAGGAGGGACCTTGAATTCTCGCGAAAGCGAACAGCCGATCGGCCGGCCAATAGATTGCACGACCAATATAACTTGCCGGGGATAAACGCGACGCGCCAAGCTTTGAGATTGCCTGTGTAGTAATCTGGCGATAAAATATCGCGCGGATTTTTCTACTTCTCCCCCCCCCCTCCCTCCCACTCTCTGTATCATTTTCATCCATTTTATTCCGTTTCATTTCTTTTTTCTTTTTTTTTTTTTTTTCTTTTTTTTTTTTTTTTTTTTTTTTTTTTTTTTTTTTTTTTTGCTCTCTTTTTTACATTTTCACGGGCCAACTCGTAGTACGTCCGCATCCAGCATGTTATTCGAATGAATTCGAGCGGGGGAAAGTTGCCGCTTTGTATCGCGATATTTTTAACCTCTTTGAGGGGTAATTTCGTATTTGAATCGTTGCGTGAGTGAAACGAATCCGAAGCTCGCGTCGGCTGATTTTTACGAGGCTAGAAAATTCCCTTTTAATTGCGAAAATTGTTACGGCAACATTTTCGTTGGAACACGAACTGTGCAAATCTTGACAAAGGATTCGATTGTCATCAAGTAATTTGTTGGACTACCTGAAAGCGAATTTTATTTTACGTATCTTGCTGTGTAAATTTACTGTAACTTTACTATGCAAATATTAAGTAGCGATACGAATGTATATTGTATGGATAAACACTTTTTATTTTTCTTTATATCTAAATATACGTATGTGTGTCACTTACGTTTCGTATTATTATACCGTTTATACCGTAATATGTATTTATTGACATACATTTGATTTAAATACGTAAATTATATATATACATAAAATTATATAAAATTATAAATTATATGTTATAAAATTATAAATATGTATTATAAAATTATAAATTTTTATTTCGTATTATAAATTATATATATATATTGACGTTTTCCAGTATTTTACAATACTTAATTATACATCTCAAAGTTAATAAATAGTTATCATCAATTTAACATCGTTTGTATTATGATACATTCACATAATATTTTTCAACTGTAATATTTGATATATTTGTAAATATTGGAAAATATTAAATATTGTAAATATTGTATATATTTGTAAATATTGACGACAAACATTATTAGTAATTATTAGTTACAAAAACTAGTTTCGTACTATTATTTTTCTCTAATCATATCTCTCTTCTTTTTGTTTCAGGTGAGTGTCAAGGCGTAACTTCCTTTACACGGTTTCGGGCGTGGTTCAAGGCGAGGTAACAAAGATATTATCCGTGAAGAAATTAAAATGGTGAGACGCCATAATTAACTGGATATTCGTTGTTACACCGGCTGTAACTAGCGTGTGGCGGGACGTTTTCAGTTAAATACGAATATTCATCCGATTCGTAATGCATCTCGTATAATATCTGCGCGAGTAATTAGTAATTACACACTAGATTATTTGCCAGGTAAACACATATTTGATGAAACTGCATTCGCGGCGTATTGTAACGACCATTGCGAATTCAACGTGCTTAAATTACTACTCGAATTATGGCACCCTCTCCCCCTCCCCCTGCGCCCCCACCCACCGACCTACGTAACTATTGCACTTCTATTCAAGTGCCAATAAAACGAATCGATAGTCGACGGCCTCCCGACTGTTCAACATCTTTGCCAATAGAACGCAAATATCGACGATGTTATTACTGCTCGGTTTTGCTGTATCGTCAATTATCAACGATTCGGAAGATTAGGACGTTACGTTCCTTCGCCTCCTCGAGAGAAAGTTGATTACCATCAATTATTGGTTATGGTTCGTTAAACCGTAAACGGTCAGAAAGACCTGGAAGATGTGTGAGGAATTAAATGTAGGATGAGATCTTTGGACAGAACTTAGGGATGTTATTGATGATTTATTTATTAATGGAAGATGAGAAAGAAAGAAATATTAATAAAAGATATATTAAATTGATATAAGAAATATTAATAAAAAATAGTATTTGGGGATTTATTTGTTGATAAAGGAAAGAAAGAGTATTCTCGGTTTGTTACCTTCGTTTTCTTGGAGAAACTCATAAAAAAACACGCTTTTTTAAAGATATTGTTTAATATCTAAATACAGTTTTTTTCGCAAAATGGTATATACCATTAAATTCATCGTCAATTCGTACAGAAACTGTGTCGAACTGTTTATCAACAGTTTCCGAGATATTTGACAAAACGTGTTCCGCGCCCCCAACTTACAAGAGATAAAACTCACAGTTTTCATTGAAAGAAAATACGTGTCAAATATTTTCTGTCAAATTCCATCCAGAAAATGAAGTACAGGTATGTTCCCTTGTGGTGACCTTTCGTCTTTTTCCTTCACTTCTTATTCGCGAGACATCCGCACACACGCGCGCGCGCGTCATCACTTATCGTCATTACGTTGAATGGTAATTTACAATCTCGCGTGATTAACCTCCGTCGCCAACCGTCCTGGAAATTTCTCCTAATACGCTGCATCACATTCCTCGTTTCCTTCCCACCCTCCTCCCCTTGGCGAACGGGCGGATGTCTCGAGCCATCTTGCGCTCGCGCGTCACAACGGCTCGCAACCAGCCCGCACACACCGCCGCTATGCCAAAATCGCATCGTCTCCTTCAATGAGGCCAGCGTGGCGTGCAGCAGGAAGAACGGACGAGCGACGGTCGCTCGTTCGCTGAATACCAATTCCAACCAGCGTGGCGGTTGGTTGGTGCTCGCGAACACACTGGCGCGCGCTTCACGCACGGCTACGTGATTACGCGAGATTGAATTTAAAGGAGAGGAAGACCGACTCGGTGGAGAAGCCGGCTCGGCGAATCGATCGGCGGTCGGTTAACGGTGTACGGTAGACAAAGGCTCTTTCGTAACCGGTCGGAACGGAGATTGTCTCCAAATTGCACGCTCTAAGACGTTCGAGAACGATTCGAGGCACGGACAATTAGGCGATCAGAGAGGATCGATCGAACTCGTGGGAGCCGGTTAGGGGATCGGGTCGTTTGGTAAACTTTGTGTTGACGCTCCTGTGCGTTCCCCTTGTCTGTCGCCGTTATTGCCGATCTGCACGCGGTCACATCTCTCTCTCTTATACGCGCGTACACGTACAAATTTACACAGAGCCAGCCACGCATTTAGCCTCTCCGATCCCATCCGTCCGTCCTTTCGTTCCCTATATATGCCAGGCATCTGGCATTACTTACGGATCCGCAAACACCAGAAGGTTGACAAACTTGGTACACGAAGGCGGTGTATTGCCGCCCAATTGACCTCGTGTCCTCGTGGTTATTGCGCTCTATAATATTAGATTAGACGTTAGAAATGCACTCCCGATAGTCTGCACTCCCGAGGAAAGTACCGTACCGTACCGTATCTTACCGTGTTTTCAAAAGAGTTTCTTTCACCGTTTACATCGTGCGCGAATTTTTACTAATACAAAAGCCAATGAAATCACAGAATCAATTGCTCGTGTGAAATCACATGTGTGTATATATATAAATCAAAGCAGTCCTTTCGTTCGCCAACAGGGGTAACAGGGCCATCGAGAGCCACGGTAACGTTCACTCCGGATCACGTGCGAGAGTAGCTGGACGAGCGGAATCTCGGTCGATTTTTTCCACGCGAGAAGGTGGAGGCGAAATGCTCGTTGTTATTTGTAATAAGGCGGGCCCGTAGGTATACCGGAAATGTCGAGCGCTGGCCGAGGGTCGAAAGGAGAGAAAGAGAGCGGAGGATACGGCGGTACGCGCCGGTATATACCCCAGGGGTGTGATAGTCGTACGATGTATGGTTATTGGCCGTCTGGCAGCATCGATTCTCACGACCAGGGAGCCACAGATCACCCGGAAACTGAAACTCCCGCCGTACCTACCCCTCTCCTACGAAGCCCATGCCACTCTGCCACCCCCTCTTCGCCTACTAGGCTAGATCGCGCTTCCATCCGTCGGCTAAATACTTTATTAGGAAGTTATACGGTTTTCCCTTGGCGGGTTCGGATTCGAATTCAGCCACGGAAACGCGATCCCATACGATCCGTGTCGAGCCACTCGGGGAATTTCTCTGTCTTTCTTTCGTTCTTTGCGCGGCTCGGAAGGCCAGGCTTCGGGGAATCTTTTTTTTTTTAGACGTTGCTGCGAATTGGAGATAATTTTCAATCTCTTGCGCTGGAACGCACGTTGAGAAATTTTTGTCCCAAAATTGCAATAATAATAATAATAATAATTGTTCTGTTTTAAGTAAAACAAAATAGGGAACGAATAATAAATTTGTTACTTCTCGATGATTTTTATCCAGTGATATCGTATCGACGAATTTTCAAAAAAGAGAGCGAATTATTTGTATACGGTTCGGTCACTCGTTATGGTCCGCAATCGGTTGCCAGCGCAATTGGTTAAGGATACCTATATAAGTAATGTCACTGTAGGAAATTTTATTTTATTGAAAAGTTAGTACAGCTTCAAACGCACTAAATGTCAATGTGTTTAACTAGAATATAAGTTATATTAGGCATAACAAAGGTTATGTTATAATGTATTATATATTATATTATATATTATAGCATAACATGTTATAATAAGTAAAATTATATATTTGAGTGAAACAAATAAACGCACTAAATGTCAATGTATTTAACTAGAATATAGGCTATGTTATAGCAAAAAGAGAGCGTCGAATTCTTGTATACGGTTCGGTCACTCGTTATGGTCCGCAATCAGTTGCGGACAGTAAAGATTTTAGCTGAAGAAAAAGACAGGTGATTTATTTTCATTTTAAACTAACGACCAATCTCTCCAAATTTTTATTAGTCACATTTTGTTCGAGTGCTCAGAACATCACATTTTAATAGCTATATACAATGAATACTATAGTATCCACGTTAAATTCGAATGTCTCTCTCCGAGTTTTTCGAGTTTCAAGTTAACAATAGTAATGGAATCAGAGAAAGATGGCTTTTTTTCAGAATAAAATTTCTATTATACCACGCTTTCCTAAAATAAAATTACGATATCACGTGATTATGGTACAGAAGTCTAGAAAAACAGATGACTCTCCTAGACGCTGTTGCAAATTGGAGATAATGTTCAAGTTTCAAGTTTCAGCTTCTCTCCGAGTTTTTCGAGTTTGAAGTTAAAAGTAGAAATGGAATCGAAGAAGGCTGGCCTTTTTTCAAACTAAAATTTTATTACACCGCGCTTCTACGGCTGTCTAGAATAAAATTGCGACGTCGTTGTTGTTACGTGTACGTTCTCCGAAAGAAATATCAACCCCCGTTAGCGAACGAAGGAAGTATATTTCGCAGGGGAAACTTGCTCCTCGCGAAAGACTGCGAGATTTCTCAGTAGGAGTAGAACTGTACGTTGTAACTCTCTCTCTCTTTCTCTCTCTGTTTGCCAAATGAAAAACTACATTTTTTTTTTTTTTTTTTTTTTTTTTTTTTCTTTTTGTCACAGTACAAGTTCATGAAATTCAATCGAATGAAAATCCAAATGTTACACAAAAGTGGGGCATTCCTCGTTACGCCGAAGAAAGAAGAAAGTTTCATGAATATTCGTGTAGACTTTGGAGTTTATACAGTCGGAAGGAATTTAATGTTGTAGAACTCTTGAGAGATTGAGAACTATTTAAAAATCAAAGAGTTAATGACTTTTCGAGGAATTTATCATTTGAAAATTTCAGAATATTTTTGACTAAAGCGTTCATTTTTTGAAATGAAGCATTTTGGTGTCTCTACAGAGGGAAGCACATTTTTTAATTAAAAATGTTTTATTGCTAATTCTAGTAAAGAAAAAATGTGCACATATTTGGTGCTATTTCGAAGTTGGAGTAAAATGCATCGCACTCGTTTATAGACCTTTGGTTCAAGAATTAATCAGTGATTGAATTCTGCGAATAGTTTACGATACTTTCTTTATTAGGTAGATCACGTTAATGACGTCGTTCCGACGGCACGCATTTTTTCAGCGTGCTCGACAATAATCACACTTCAAGAATAGAGAAGGTTAGTAAGTAATTATTACCATTATAGTTAATTGGTATCTCTTCAAGAAATAAAATTCATTCAAAAGTAAATTACATCTCAAATAAATATTGAAGAACGAGACAATTGAAATTTCTATTTATGCAACTGGAATAGAATTACGAAGTTTTTATAGATCGCTTCCTAAAATCAAAAATTACGAACAAAGAAAAAGGTTTTACTCACACGTTGGTTTTTTTTCATTGAAAATTTGCGAAATGTATATTTTTGCATAATTAATACAATTTTTTTCAGCATAACAAATTTCTCAGTCAGTTGAACATATTGTAATCGCCTTTTTTCATCCACAACATCCACATTCGAACGAACATGTTTATTATTAACAATAATCGCCTGGCGAATTTAGCGTATTGCTTGCACACTCATGCATACAAAACGCCCTTTGTCCATCTATGTTATCGTTGCGTTTCAAATAAATGCATAAATCGTCAATATATATCATGGAAAGCATGGCGCAGAACAAAGTTTCAATAAAGATCGGACACAAAAGTTTCGAATCACTCACTTGGCAGAGAAGGTTCCAAAAATTGTCTAATGCTGGTACAAGTACCATGTAGCGTTCGAAAAAGAAAATATCAACGCCATAGTAACAACAAAATTTACAAATGGAATGGAAAATGAAACTACACTGTTTGAATCAGAAGAGATTGAAGTATTGAATCACTCCCTTGTCAAACAGCATTTCAGGATGTGTAATGCACAGTGTAATGTCCAAGCCACAGTAGCAATGAAGCAAAAATAAAAATATAATACATATTTAAATCAGAAAGAATCGAACACGAGTCACTCTGCGAAAAGTGTTTCAAAAGATTCTTAATGTAACGAGAAAGAAAATGTCAAGCAAAAATCACGAATAAACCGATAAACTGAAGATACCGTGTTTGACTGGATTTAAACTCGAGTGAAATCACCTCGTTAGACGTCGCCTCGGCTGGTGGAGATCCTCGGTCCACCTGATATCCAGTGAAATCAAAAATAATAACTGATTTCAGGATAATCCAGAAACGATGGTAGGCCATTTAGTAAGGTAGTAGGGAAGAGAAGTATAATTCAAACTCGACAAGCCGTTGTTATCAATAACATTTTTGCAGAGGCCGTAATATCCCGGGAAAGTAATTAGAGTAAATTCAGGGGCTCCCGGCCGACCCTTCCAGCCGCACAAAATGGCGGCGGGAACCGCCCTTGCGAAAAAAATTAGGCCTCCTTCCGCTGCGCAGTAAAATTTACATGAAAAAAAGGAACGCCCAGTGGCTTTCGGGAAACGAAAGCTTCGACAATGCGAATCGTTCTCACTTTCTCTGTCTCTCCCTCTCCCTCCCTCTCTCTCTCTCTTTTTCTCTCTCTCGTCTCACCCCTTCGTTTCGTTTCCTTTCCTTTCTCTCTCTCTCTCTCTCTCTCTCTCTCTCTCTCTCTCTCTCTCTCCTTCTCCTTTTTTCACCTTCCTTTTTCCCCTGTGTTTTTTAATGGGTAAATCGAAGGGAGTCCCGCTGCCGGGGAAATACCTGTAATTTATGTGTAGGAAATGGAAAAAATATGGTAAAAGGTCACGTTCGCCGGTGGACTTTAAAAACGATTAGAATCTTAATATCCGTCGTAAAATACGGACCCGGGCATTATCAGGCGAGAATGTATTTGTCTTTACCGCCAATATACTGTCAGAATCTTGCCAATACGAGGCCTTTCGGTTTGCTTTTATTCCGTTTGCGCAACAACAAGGAACGTACACTCTCACTCAGAAATTCGGAATATCCTCTTCTTTTTAAGCAAAGCAATTTTTTTTTTTTTTTTTTTTTTGGTTACATACTCCGAGAAATATTTAAATAATGAACCTGTTACACTTCCGTTCGCAAATAAAATTCATTGCAGCTTTGGTGTCTTGAGACGTTAATATCACAAGCAAAACATTTTTACTTTCTTAAAAAATAATAAAATTTTGGGGAAAAAAGGTACTTCTCATTATTTGTAATAACTGAAAGTAATTTGCGTCATTAAAAAATAGGCGTCTTTTTTTACATTTGCGAATTTTAATGAGTACTCAGAGAATTAAGAAACATCCAGCATGCTTCCTTTCTTCTTCTTTCGAACTAGCTTAAATTGGTAGCTTTGGTGAACGTTTGTTCTATCATTCGATACAGATCCACTAATTTGCATTCCATTGATTCAGATAAAAAAGTATCGTTGCACGTGTAAATTTTTCAATTTGATGATTTTACAATGGAACAAGAGAATGTGACCGAAAAAAGAAATTTGGTCATTAACGTGTCATCTATTGTCTTCGCTTCAATCGACGTTAATGAAAGTTAATAGAGGCGGAGTTTCAACGATTTTTGTTGTTTCTCGCTTGAGAAAATTTGAAATTTTAATACCTTAACTGCCCCTTGTGTAAACGCTGCCGGTGAAGCGTGTTATACAGGGTGTCCTGAAATGGCACGGTGGATGTATCAACTGTTTCCCGGTCGTCTTTGACGTTTTAATTGCGAGGCATTAACCAGTTTTCTTTTCAGCGAAAACACACGTTCGATAACATTTTATCCAATTACATTTTTAATTCTTTTTCTGATTTAATCAGAAAAATTTATTACAAAAAATGTTTTAAACAATTCTTTAAGTCTAAATATAACGTGGTATTTTACAAATATGTTATTGAAAAATGCTATCCCGGATAAAAAAATGTGAGATACAAGTTATGAGTTGCAGAAATTACGAAAGACGAACAAATAAATTGATGATGCTAAGAATAAAATAATTTTACGAATAAAACACCAGAGACAACTTCATGGAAAGAGATGACACTTGATTGAATTAAGAAGGTACCTATATTTTCTAGTTATTTTGCACCATAATAAAATTTATTATTCTATCCCCGTATGTTTCTAAAATTTGTTCGCACATAGTTTGGTTATTTATATACCAACAGCCAATATTTGATCGTAGTTATTATTCAACTATTGACCTTTGACAAACGCCGAGTCCTAAACAAAAAACAATCGGAATGTAGAAATACTACACCATAAAATTCTTTACAATATAGTTTCATCATATCAATTAAACTTTCTTAACGCATCATAATCAGAATCACAATCAAACTTTGTTAATAAACTACAAGCCTGATCATAATCTAAGAAGCGAATGAAGATGGAAAATTTAATTAATATCAATCGAATATTATTTTTCTTTTTCAGATCCCTCTCGGTATGAATATTTTTCATCAACATGGAAGACAAGGAATGTACGAAAGAAGGGAAAAGAGATTAATTAGAAATGAATCTCTTTCATTCATCGGGGACTCCAAGGACTGCAAAAGGAAACTACAATGGGGCGAACATGGCGAACGCCGACTGGCTCTTCCACGCGAGGGCTGACGACCAAGGAAGACCAGCAGAAGGAAACTCGAGGAGGGGAATCGTAGCGATATTCTCTTTTTTTTTTTTTTTTTTTTTTCAACCTCGTAAATATTCCCTTGAAGCAGGCATATTAGCAGGCGGCACGTTCTTGGCAAGGAGCCGCTGCCACTGACAGGGCATTCATATTAGCGTACGACCACATGCCATCCGCTCTTTCTCTTTCTGTGCCTTCTCTTCCACGGATGGAAACGATACGAATTTACCTTTTCTTCCTCTTCTTGCGAGGAGAGCTTCGCGACTAGTGATCGTTAATTACCTCGTAGATAATTTCCTTCGGGTGCAGACTCTTCTGCTTTGGCAATTTTCAAATATTGCCAGTGACCAGACGCACAGGGACGAAAGAGACGAGAGAAGAAAGCGAATCTACAAGACTTTTCTTTTCGATTTGTGTCGCGCCATCGAGCGAAACGAAAAGACAATCTCCTCCGGACTTATTTATTTTCGTTTGTTTCGACAATTCGAAAATATCAGCACTTTCGCCGGTGGCCAGGCCAACAGGGTGGCATGTTGGTTGCTCGAGGGAGGAGAAAGTGACATCGGGGGAAAAAAAAGAGAGAAAAAGAGAGAGAAACAAGGAAAGAGGATTGCGAACAAGAACGTATTGATCGAGTTATAGTCTTCAGGGGCTCGAGAAGCTCTATCGCGAGAGGCCGATGGGAGCCAATGAGAGATCCGGAGGGTGAATTTAGAACAAGAATGGCGACTGAAGGTTCCCATCGAAACGAATCCCTTGCTAATGGACGTGTATGTACATGGAACACGCGGATATGTACGTTGATCGTGCTTAATCGCCAGCTGAAAGTGGTATATATTGGCCTTCGGTCGAGGTTACTTTTTGCCCGAGGAGAAGGTGCTAAATTAATGGATCGAAACGAAAGTCTGGCTGCCGGTGTTTGAATTGGTTCGTTCCGTGCGATTCCGCCGATTTATTAGAGAAGTAAGAAGGCAGAATTGAAAAGGAGTTAATGAGAAATCTGAGGCTGAATTTAAAACGGCAGGAGCCTCGCTGAAGTTTCTCGACGCTTGCTAATTAGATGTTTCGATCGGCACTGAATATTTTATCCTGTCCGCGATCAAAGTTCCCGACACTGGCGCTACTGACTTTTAAACTGTTCTATTCTTTGTGAAAAAAAAGAAAAAAGAGAAAGAGAGAGAGAGAGGGCCGCTAAATTAACAAGCTGAAATTTCGTCTTAAGCTATTAAATTTATTTAGTCTGAGAACTGAAAGTTTGATCGTTATTTCATTAATTCGATTTCGACGAAGCTCTCGTTTCAATAAAAGAGTTTTTCCGAAATCTTTAGTGTAAAATTGTTAATCGAAAAATTATAGAATGACTCAAGGAATTGATTGCGTGTATTCAAATTTTAAAACGTAGAGAAGGGAGGTAAATGATATTTTATTTCAAATTCTGTATAAATAAGAATTGTGAAAATTACCTTCGCGTTTGGTTTATTCAATAAAAATTGAAAAAGAAAAATATCTATCCGATCAATTTTTTGAGTGATTTTTCGAATACTTTATCTATCAGTAATCAGTATCAAATTTTTTAGACGTTCTTCTGGAATTTCAAAATTCTTTAATGAAAAATGTTATTTTATTAGTAACGAATGAATTCATCCGCTCAAATTCCTAATTTCTCGAGCATATCTAATTATTTCGTTATTTGCGAACTTTTTATTTTCTTTTTATTGCGTTATTCCATCTTTCTTAAAAATACATTTTATCGTATTTATACTTCGAAGAATTAAAATTAAAATCGACCCGTTTGAAATTAGTTCGTCTTTGTTAACTTTTAATTGCATGATTTCAGAAATTTTTGTTTAAAGGACGACCTAGTTAACGGGTTAATGGCAATTGGAAGTTTTTAACGAAACAAATTGATAATTTTCCAAACTCCTTTTATCGCGTATAGCTGAAGTGCTAACTGAAAATTTAACTAGTTCTATTCTTCGTAATGAAAATGCTAAATTAATTGATTTACCGGGACCTGAGTGTCTTGGCAAATTATCACTGCCCGTTTGAAATTTCAAATTTCCAGTGAATTCGAAGTAAGCGTATCAATTAAAAGTCTCCAAATAAGAATCATTATGTATGTACGCTCCAATTTGATCGCGTTCAATTCTTCCAATATTTTTCGACAAATTTCGACAATCTAAGTTCTCTCTGAAACTAAATTTGGACAACTCTGTTAGTTCTACCGCCGGTCAAACGATGCATATGATAGCTCAACAAAAATCTTAACCGACTCATTTTCACTCGATTCGAACTGTTTACCTTCATCGGCAGAGTCCCAGCAGAGAACGTGAGTCAAAACAACCACGTGAAACAACGATGGAAAACCGAGCAACGGTATTTTTCCCCGCGTAAAAGTACCCCGCGAGAAAAAAGAAGAAAAGGGGAAAGAAAAAGAAGAACGGAAGAGAAGAATGAAAAAAGAATGATACTCGGTTCTCTAAGCGATCGAGCGATCCTCACTCGACACCCAGTGCCGATTGAAACCGTCAGAATGGCCGATAATGGCGCGGTGGTAAGGATCGTTGAAGAGAGGCTCGGCCTGGAAAAAAAGAGAAGGTCGGGAAAGAAAAGAAGGAAAAGGAAGGAAGGGAAGAGGGTCGCGATAATTTCCAGAGCGTACAACGGCCAACGCCGGAGGAGAACAGGCGCGGTCGAAGAAGAAACGATACGTTCTCCATTACGAGACTTTCGCGCCATAAATCACGGCCAGCCGGCCATCGTCCCGATAGAATTCCCCATAATTCGTGAATTATTCGCGAAGAGGAGCGCGCGGTTACGAGCGGCCCTATAAGATCCCGAGCGATGGTGGAGGGTGGCTCTGCAGAGGAGCACAGGTTGCAGGACATTAAGGGTAACAAATGAGGCTGGCTGGTCCTCCCGTAGGACTCTCTTCCGACTGAGGTGGCGGGAATGAAAATAAGTGTACCTCGCTCCTAGGTACCTCGAGCTTTTTTCTTCGTTTCCTCTCACGGAAAGCCCTCGGTGGCTAACCCTCTCTTTCGCTTCTTCAGCCATTCTCTCCACAGCCGACGCGTTCGTCGCTCTCTACGTCGCATTATTCTCGCCTTCCCTCTTTCCCTCCCCCTGTCCCTGCTTTTACCACCCCCTCTGGTTCCCTCCTCTCGACGTCTCCCGTACCCACTTCCTGTTTCTCTGGTTGACTCGGCTTTTTAAACGAGCCACGTTTAACCGAGGAAAGCGCGACAGAGATTTAGCGCGCGCGGCCAGCCGAGCGCGTACGGTGTGCACGCCCGGAGAATCTTTCATCGAGCGGCGTTTCTAAGCGCTGAACCGAGGTGGCGTGTCGCCAGCTGCACTCGCGTACCCAACACGCCACCAGGGCACACCGGGAAATATTTAGCAGTTAGCCAGGATTAAGGAATGCGTTAATTGCGAAATACTGGCTGCTTCGGTCTATTAAGCAGAAATGTAATTTTCGCGCTTCGGGCCAGCCGCTCCGTTTAATTGCTCAAGGCCTATCCTTTAATCTCACCCCTTGATTAATTGGAACTTATACGGGACGCTCTTCTCGCGAATGCGAAAGCTCTTTCGCTAGGATTTTGCTACGGGCGATTTTCACGTCTTCTGTCAGTCTTGTGGAAGGTCCACACCAACGTATCATAAAGGCGTTTACTTTGTATACGTAGCCTACTTTTTTTCACTTTTTCTTACTGTGTATTCAGCTCTCAGATATTCAGAGATTGTGTTTCAAGTACTGTTTAATATTACCTGCGTGTACGTATCGATTAATGTACGACTTTGTATGTAGGCTATGACCCGATGTTTGTATCGGTGTGCACGTAATTTAGGTGAATAAAAATAAACTTTGATGTACGAGAGATCACATGTGTGTAAGCTGCACGGAAGCTTGACTGACCACAACTCTACCAAGAGTAGCCATTCGATTTCTCAGAAGTCAAATCCTAATCATTGGTTCGCGGATGTTTTTGCAATTTCATGAATTTCTGAACACGAGCAAAGACAACTAAATGGTATGTAAACGAAGATTCTTTTCAGCTACTGAACATTACTTTGTGCACTTTGTGCGTGCGTTTGAATTTCTACATAAATGCATAAACATCTGGTTTACATCAGAGTTACAGTGAATTGTAATCAAATTAAAATGTTTCGGAACGTAGAGTTGATCAGCTTGACTTCTGAATGGCTCATACGTAGATTTAGTCTTTTGCGATTAAGATCTTTTGGAAGAATAATTACTCCCGAAAGAGTATCGATAGATTATAGGTCATAAATTGAAAATTTTAGATATTTAATTTTACGCTCGTCTTGATAAAAATTGTAATAATAAAATCAGGTCAAATTAAAAAATTCCAAAATCAAATAGATGATGTAAAGCCTGAACCCTACTGATTTTATATCTCATATGTAAGCATAATTCAAATAAACATTTGTGTCATAACAATTGCTCTACTTTGAATATATCCTTAGACACTGTATACATTCTGTACAATTTTTGGAATCCTAAATTTCCCAAAAATACGCAAACGTGTCCGAAGTCTGTCAATGTCTCAACGATAAGATCAGAGCACGACTATATTCTCATTTTATCTTCACCGCGCCATCCTAATTATGCCTCAAGTACCTGCATGTTAGAGTTTGCTTGTTTCAATGTTAAGTAACAAACCGTTCCAACGAAAAAGAAAAGCAAAAAAAAAAAATAAGAAAAAAAAAAAGGACAAAACAAAAGCGTAAAATGAAAATCTCGGCTTGGCTAATTGGTAAACAGTGGCGAGGCGGCGAGGGGTTTCCTCTCGGAGAGGAAAGAGGAACAAAAGAAGGGGCACGTAGCGGTGTGCACGGGCCAGGAAATATTTTCTCGATTATTACCAGGGATTAAGAAGTCCGCTAACTGCAAAATACTGTAGCCAGCGTTTTTTCATTATTATGCCGGGAAACGGGGCACGGCCGGTGGAGCACGCGGTGGCCGGCTTTTGTTGATTGGACGGAAGCGTGGCCGCGCGGTCTCGCGTGCATGCGCGACGGCCGAAGCGCGCGTGTACAAGCGTAAAAGGAAGAAAACGAGCGGACGGACGGACGGGCCGGCCGACCGGGCCGTGTATACCGGCCAGCCGATGCGCGATTGATGCAACACCAACTATCGAGAGGAATGAATTTGTGTCGACGGTCCTGCGAAAGAATGCCACAGGTTGACGCCGGAAAAATCGGTCTCGCGGTCTCCGCGTCCGACACACACAGACCTCGATCCGCCCGCTTTCTCGCGGCCCGTCTAATTGGTACGATCGTGCCGTTATTCGATTATCATAATTTCGTTTGTTAGCTCGTCTCTTTTTCTCTTTCTCTAAATATCGAATTTTGAAAGACCCGCGAGGGAAATTCCATTTCGTGAATGGTAAATGTAATTCGTCAAGTACTTGTGAATAGTTGAAGTATTAAGACTTGCTGATTGTACTCGGTGTGTAATTTGTAAATTTCGCAAAACTTGTCTCTCGTGCGACAACGAGACAAGAACAGAAGAATTTACGTAAAAAGAAGGTGTTATCTGTCGTTTGTGTGATGCACCGCTAACATGTTGCTACTACGTTACTCTCAAGTTAAATAAATTTTTAAATAAAATTATACAACGTGATAAAACAATTAGAAACGTGTATCGTATATACTTAATGGTATCTGTTTAAGTAATTCTACAAAGAAAATTTTACAAAGATATTTAAGTAAAACAGTATATTCAGCAAATATCGTTACCGTTTTATAAAAAAAGACATTCTTTTTGGAATATAAAAAAAAAAACTGTTGGATAAATGCAAAGAGAATGCCGTTGCTTTTATTCACGCTTTTCGATGAATGAACGCACGCCGAGCTCTTTTTTTTCCTAGACAATCGTAGATTACGAACTTTACTATCGCCGATATTTATCGCGGGCACGTAGAAACGACAAATTAAAAGCGACCCAGTTCCCCTTTTACAAGCGCCAAGATTCCTCTATTGACCATCGAACCGACGCGAATACACTGTATACCGTATCGATTTCGAGCCAATTAAAATCGAATATCCACAGAAACGACCGCGAAGGAAATCGCGCAAGCCTATTAATTAATTCTCAAAATAAATTAATACAAGGCATAAACGAGCGTGCGTGGCTGAATATAATCCGGATGCGATCGCAGAAACCCGGGATCCGGCGAATAAAACGCGTCAAATTGATCGCTCTGGAATTTAAATTGCTCGCATTAACCGCCCATTATGCCCGCCAAGTTTTATCACCGTTCGATCGTTACCGTCCAACTGATCGGCCGATGGACAATCGAATAACACAACCTCAAACCTGCCCAGCGTCAAACAAACAAGAATTTCCAATAACAAAATCGTAGAGGGATGTGAAAAGAGCGAGCGAGGACAGACGGGATGAACGGCGCGGCGGTTGAACGACGCGCCTCTCTCGTCGACGCGCGCGCGTCCGAAAAATAGAGCAAACGAAAGAACCCGGCGGCAGAGATTTGTATAATCAATCGAATATAGTCGATAAATCGAGCGCGCGTAATCCCGCCGCAAAAATAAACTATGGCCGATTACCCGGCCTCGGTGGACGGCGGTTCGAATGCGCGATACGAATTCCGCACACACGCGGCCGGTGCTCCTCGCTCCTCGCTCCTCGCTGTGTGCTCCACACACACACCCTCCGTTTTCCTCTCGTCCAGTTTCGTCCATCTCTCCCCTTCTGGCTCCCTGGTGGACGCGTACTCTCCCCCTGGTCGCCTTCGCCCTTGTCCCTTCGCCCTCGTGCCTCCGCCTCTTCGGCCCCTCTTCTCTTTCCCTCCTTCTACACCACCCTCTCCCTCTCCCCCTCACCCTTCTCTTGCAAAACAAATTCGCGGCCATTTTTCTGTTCCGTGGCCCGCATATACACACGTATATGTATATATATATTTATATATACGTGCGAGATATATATACGTATATATCTCGCGCTTCTACTCCGCGGAGGCGCGTGGAACACGCGGCGAAAAAGGCGCCGGGAGGCAGCAGCGGCCAGCGGCCGTGCTATGTGGTCGGTTGGTCTGCTTTCTGGACACGCTCTGGCCACGTCCGTGTGTGGGCGGCTGGACGAGAAACTGGCGGGAGGAAGGGGGTGGCTGGATGGGTGGTTGCACACGTGGGTGGCCAGAGAGGGTGGCGGCCCAACAAGGTGGGAAGGGGGTTGTGCACGGTGGTGGTCGGTGGCATGGGTTCGTCGGATGTAGCACGCTCGGCTCCGGGGTTCGCTGGTAATTTTTTTTCCTCGAGTTTAGCAAGGGAAATGACCTACGATATATTTCTAAGGGGTTTTTGCTGGTTGGTAAGCGGGTGAGACGCCGCTATCCACCCACCGGAGGGCCGCCTGGCCCCGCTCTAGGGGTTACCGGACAATTTGCATTTCTCAACCATTAATCTAACCTTCGTCCGACTCTTTTTTTGCCGACAGTCTGACTGCCCTTACGTTCAGATGTGGCTGCGCGCCACGACTCCTTGTCCTCTTTTCTATGGTTAGCTGAGCTATCGTCGCACGCCGCCCGGAACATCCCGGCGGGTGCTTGCGGTTTTTTCGACTTCGGGGAGCATCACTGCCGATTGAGACGTTTGCAACGGGAAGGAAAGGTTTTCACTTCAGTCCCTCTCTCATTGATTGCTCGATGTCGCGAGATGAGCTAAAGGATTCTTTGTATCGTCTAGTACTAAAACGAAATTTGGAGCTAATTTGAAATTAATGCAATAATTTATACAAGTGTGTACTTTTACTTTATTATAGCTTTTCTGTTGTAGTTCCTTCAGTTACCTCTTAGGCAAAAGAATTTTTTAAGATAAAATTCTGATTTTAGACACAGATGGCTACATGACTTTCTAACCTGTTGACACCGACAAATATCTTTGAACAGAGATGGTTCCTCAGAAAGGAACGTATGTACATCTCTTGTGCCAGTTCAAACGAAAGATAATTCAGAAAGGAAGTTATCCATTAATCTTTTATGAAACCAGGACGAAGTATCACACTGTGGTGAACTTGACATCAAAGGTATTCATAGAGGAGTCCGTTTTGGAGAGTTATAAAGGGCTACTCTCCACGACAGCATGAGACGAGATATGAATTATGACAAATATAATAAAATTAATTCTTATAACTTAGAATTTAAAAAATTTTTACAAAAAAAAATTAGTTTATACGGTTATAATACAATGTCGTGTTCAATTTTGTTCGACATACTTATATATATTCTAAGAAGTTAAGCTTCTTCGTTCCAGTTTTATGTAATGTTTTACTCTCACATTAATTGTAACTTCATTCATTTTTAAACAATTATAACATATTTTGTTCCATTATCTTTAAATTTTTTTAACAGAGAAAAGAGTATATAAAATTATCCTCTTAACTGTCTAAATTTCAAAATTTTCTCACTGAAAAGAAGATTTTTTTACTGAATGAATCTCCTATCGAGAACAGTGTCTAAATTTCTTAATTTCCGACAAATCGGTCAAGTTATAAAAACCTGAAGAATCAGTCTCGATCAGTCTCGCTTCGAAAGAATATACAAAAACTATATTCACCGACGTTTTCCTCCTACTCACAGCGAGTAAAAAGAAAGAAAGATTCCTTACCGCTCGTAAGAAACTCGAACTCGGGAAATGCGAAATATCGAAGTTCAATTTCAATACGATCGTTTTCAATCGGGCAAGCGCGTTCGCTGAAATAGCTTTGTCGCAGCCTGCCAAATGGAATTCCAGATTTTCATAGTTGCTGCCGTGGCGAGGACGAACGCGCGTGGATAGAATTTCCTATCTGGTATATGAGGCCACGTCGCGAGGGTTGGCGAGAAAAAGAAGGGGGAAGGTGGAAGGACAGAGCGAAAAGTATCGATGCAACGAAGACGAAAACAGCGGAATCAAGAGAGAGAGAGAGAAAGAAAAAGAGAGAGCAAAAAGAGAGAGAGAGAAAACGTGGTGATATGGCGATGGTAAACGTGGTAAGCGTTATGGTGGTTGGTAGACGGGTCGAGACCGAGAGCATTCAGATATCATTTTTCAACAGTTTTACTTCGCAAGCACGTACCCTGGTATAAATGAGCTCGCTATCTCGCGGCGACTTTCTCATCAGCCAACGATCGCTGCAACCCTATGGGCCCAAGTGTTTCAGAAAAACGCACAAAGGGACGAAAAAATGCGGGATAGTTGGCGCGATCTTTGGTTACAAAGCCGTCGATTATAACGGGGGCTGGGAAAACCTGTTCAAGTAGGTGCGATCAAAGGAAAGAGACGGCGATCGCGATGAGAGAATCGATCGATACAACCGACCGGATAATTATGTGGAAAGAAATTATATTAAACGAAAAGCATCCATCACCCACGGTTATTATAATATCGATTCTGCATTAATGATTCATTAAATCATTTTGAGCCGGGGCCGAAGGGAGCCCATAAAGGCAGAGCCCGGCTTCCATTAAGTAAGCAATTTTCATCGGCTGCCTCCAAACCGACGAAACGTCAACCGTCAGCGAACCCGAATGTTAACCAGCCGACGATCGCGCCACTCTAATTTCAATTTTTCCCTGGGAAAAAAATCCTCACTGTGAACTATGTTCCTTCCGAGGGAAAATACATGTTCACGGAATGAAAATAGCGACGTACTTGAAAAGGATTGACATATCGAGCAGAAATCCTTTTTTGTGTTTCTTAGTTTGAGAAATTCTTAACAATCTTCTTGTTTAATGGAATAGATTGTAGCATCGATTATCCGTCTTAGTTTACTCCGAAAATTTTTATTGATCTTCTTACTCCGTAGAATAAATCGAATGGAAAGATACTGAAAAGATACTTCGACTTTTAATCGTCTCTTCAGAAAATCGGAAGATTCACTGCACGAAGTACATGCCATTTAAAAAAAAAAATTTTTGCGAAAGCACACCTTACGTGTTACTTGTTAGTATTTTTTTTTTTAGATAAATATATATATAAAATTTCGAAAATTAAAAATTTCCGCCAGAAGCAAACGGCACGAAAGCTCTCAAAAGTCTTACGGAGTGTTATCCACGTGTTTCGACTATTTCCCATGCTTCTACGACTAAACGCGCCTACGCTCGGAGAACATTTGTAGAATGTTACCCCACGGTGGTGGATTGGTATCACGGAATTTTAGGCACGCGTGCACGCACACGTTTCCTCGCGACCGTATGGAAAAGACGGGAAATGAGATGGGCTGCACACGTTGGAACACGTACCGGTAGAGATGACCGGTAATTTGTTAAAGGATTGACGTCTCGGAAATTGGATATTAAACGAAGCCTTCTTCACCTCCATCTCCTGTCGTCCCTATAGTTCCATCCCTACCCCAAGGGCAATTGCCTCGGCTACCGATTCCGGCTACCCTTTGGCTTTCATCGCGGTCGACGAAAGAGAAAAAAAAAGGAAAAGAAAGAAAGAAAGAAGGAAAAAGTAGAATCGGGAAAGAAAGAGAAACGGTCGCCGAGAGAGACTCGAAAGGTTGGTCGAGTTGCATTTTGAATTCTACGCTACGTTAATTGTCTCGGTTACGTAATTAGCGTTATTTATCGGCGGCCAGCTTATACTGTGCGCCGGCATTAATCGCGTCGCAGCTGCAATTCTACATAGTTATTTAATGGAGTCCGGTAACCGATCGATTATATTAATAACGGAGCGTTTTATAATTACTTTATGTAATGCGCTCGTTGTTTGCGGCCCGCGTCAGGCACTCGGCCCGTTTTTGTAATTGGCCACGGTAAATCAGCTGATAGCCTCCTCGATTTCCAGCCAATTGAGTCTTATTGTTTTCTAACGATTCGCTGATACGATTTTTTTTTTTTTTTTTTTACCTGTTGATTGATAATTTAAGACGATCGATGATTCTTATTGTATAATATAATAACCGAGGATTGAAATCGGACTGAATTGGCATACTAAAAGATAGCTCCATTATCTTTTGCCAATTTTTTATTTATGGTATGACTCAAATTACAGTACCTGTTATAGTATACTATTCAAGTACAGGCTATTATTATTACTTGAAATTCATTACAATTCTTTTACCCTTTGGAATAAATTTTTTTACAAAATTATTAAATTAGCAATAAGTATACATTTAATTCATCTCATTTGGCCAATTTGTTTTAAACAATTTAATTTCAAATTTTTGTAAAAAGAATTTTTACAAAGATTAGAATGATATTTATATTTTAGAATAATTCAGCAACGTAGTATGTTGAAAATATCTTTTACAGAATTAACAGCCGATATAAATTCAGCTTGTCACGTAATCGATACATTTCGGTTCATTTCAATTTAGAACTGCTTTTTTATCAAATCGGTAACCGCGTAATCGAAATCAAGTCGCGGTATATATCATGTTGCAGTTAAAGTCAATATTTACTTGTCCGCCTGTAATTCTCCACTTGCAAGTGTGAAATTTTGCAACTTTTTAGCTTTTACGAAGGAATAATAAACAAGATCGTCATACGATAACACCGGTTCCATTAATTTCGGAGATGCACAAAGTTTACTTTCATCTCTTCGGATATAATGTTTCATCGAAACGTAGTAATAATTAGTAGACCACCCTCGACAAATATTTGCGCAAAATTACATTCGAATAATGAATTATTATATTACGATTAGTACACGTCGAAACAAACAATTCGTTCAATATTTGTCTACCATCAAATTAGATTAACAGATCGAAATAAACGAAGACACCCACACCCTAATAAAAGGATTAAATGGAACCAGATAAAATCCGCTTAATCGCCAATAATTCCACGGCTCGCTATATAAACGATCCTTTGTAAATCGATACCGAGATTCGCTTCGAATTCCGAAAAAAAGAAACGTATTTCGAGCGACAGCAGGCTCCTTGGAGGAAACAAGGGGGCGGAATGGTACGTGCACGCGAAAGGGAGTACGATTTATTGCTAAAACGCAACTAACGCAGCTCGTCGTGGCCGGCACTGATTAGCGACGCTATTGGTTAATCTGTCGGCGATTATGTCGAATTCATCGGTGCAACGTGCAGAATTCGCTCAACTTCCGATTTAATTATTGCTATTTACCATTTCGAATTCACGATGAGCCATTACTGGCGATCGAATCGGTAATATTTAACAGGCCACAGGAACGTGAAGATTACGGATATTCATCCATGTTCCGCGCGAATTGCTTATGCGAATTCCGTGATACCCGGTTATGTGCCGCGAGAGAAACCGGCGCGGCGCGGCGCGGCACTATTCGATTTCATCGGTAAAAGAATGGAACCACTGTTATTAAATCCGTTCGGACTCGATTCGGATTCAGGTGAAAAAAAAAAAAAATAAATAAATAAAAAAGAGTGAAATGAAGAAAAGAAAGAGAGAAATAGAACAGAGGACAGAATGTTCTCGATAATTCGGTCGAAAAAAATGGGCAAGAGATTGTCCCACGGTTTTCTGCGGATTTCGTTACCAAATTAATCTCAAGATTCGAGCGAGCGCCGACCGGACGACTCGGCTCGGCTCTTTCCCGTGCAACACGAGTCACCGGAAATTAAACGGGCCCGTGGAACAACGGGTTACGCGTCGCAATAATTCCACGGAAGATATGTAAAACGATTAAAAACACGGGTGACCTAGGTAAAATGCAACGCACAAGCAGAAAAACCGTTCGCTACCCTTGTCCTTTTTCCCGTGGGGGAGGGATGCCCGTATGGGTTCTCCAAAATGGTGCGTCCGTTGCTGCTACGTTTCTACGCGGCTTTCCACCGCCACCGACCCTTCCTTCGTTCCGTTTCCCCCCTGCTCCGCTTCTCTGCCACAGCCTTCTTCGTCGTCACCAAGCTGGACGGAGGCTAATTTATTCATTCGTTCCTTTTTACTCCGCCGGCTAACACGTACCGTACTTTCAGGGCACCCTTTGTAAAAAGGTTGGCTGGGGCGGGATGCTTACGGCGCATAGCAACGTGCTCCGTATTTACGTTGCTCGATTTCCCGCCTCGTCCCGTAACTTTTTCATTCCGTTTGCCCCACACCCCCGTTGGCCACCGTTCCTTCGTTCGTCCACGGCGCAAAGCGTACAGCGCGCGGCCGGCTGTCTCGCCCCTGGAAAAATCCCCCTTTTCGACGTGCTTTTTGTCGGAGGCTAATTTTTCAACGCTCGAAGCACGAACCGGGGAACCACGTACGCCGAGACCGCGACCACTTATTAACCCCGACCAAAGTTCCGGATCTCTCGCCCGCTGAATACCGGACCACCACCAGCACCAGCACCAGCACCAGCACCAGCAGCAGCAGCAGGCGGTATACACGTGGTCGTACAGCTGGATTCCGTCGTATTGGCTACCCCGTGCTATCGCATGATGGACAGTGTCAGCGGTGTGTTCGATCCGCGCGTGTCAATACGCGCACGCGTTCTCCGGAATCCGAGCACGTGCGTGCCCCGGCTGGTACACATAACTCGATTCCGATTTACCGCCAAGACGTTCGCGTCGACCAGCGCCAACGCCGCCACGACTGGAAAGGTTCAACCTGGATTTCCGTCGATGGATGGAGTCCGTCCATTTTTATCGCATAATTCGGATGAACGGAGTTGATGAAATACCATGCCGGAAATATCTTTCATTCGTGCGGTCGGCAGTTTCGCAGGAAAAAAAAGAGAAAGAGAAAAAATAAAAGAACGTCGAAAGTCTGGCTTTTGCTAAATTACGCCTATTCCTACTGAAAGAGGTTGTCGCGAAATTCGGTTCGGAAAAAAAAAACAGAGAATTAACAGGGAACGCGATTAGGAGACATAATGTGGTCGCGATTCAACGAACTTGTCATACGTGCGTACGTATTTTTTCTTCTTTTCGTTTGGTCGGAGAGATTCGAATGGAGTTTTAATAACGTTGCTGCAGCTGGCCGATCTTTTTTTCGAGAGACCAAGTAAGAACCATCGATTTAATCAACCCATTAAGCGGCATCGATCGTTATACAGAGAAACCTGTAAAAGAAACACCTGAAAAGCCAACTGGTAATCGCCTATAGGTTGCGTTCCCCGTTTACAAGAAAGAAAAATATTTCCCTCCATCCTCTCGACATTCACCCCTGTCCTCAGTTACTAGCAAGACGAAGCCGCTTTATCTCTCGAATCCTCCCTCTCCTCGCCATTCGCTGTCTCTCTCGCGCGCGACGCGGCCTCCCTTTCGCAGAAGTAATAGAGTCGTCAATTGCAGAGTGGCAAAAAGAAAAACCGGGCAAAAGCAGAGACGACACGATGGCATCCCCCTCCCTCCCTCCCTCCCTCCCTCCCCCACCCACCACCCTTGGCACCCGGCGTCCATCGTTCTGTCTCACCGAAAAAACTCCCACCAACGGAAATCGACCCCGTGTCTCGACGCGGAGGCTCCTCTCGTCGCTTATCGTACCGTTCGAGGGTTCTTCCCTCTTTATTGCGCTCTCCTGTGCCCTCCGTCCGCCACCGACCGAGACGACGAATCCGTTCTCTCTCCTGTACTCCTCGAGGTGTGTGCGAAAGCCGAACGGAGAACCCGCGCGGGCCAGACGAGGAGACGATACTCGGTGGCAACGAGCGCGGAACGACGGAGGGTGGAAAAGGGTGGCGGCGAAAGGAAGAACAGAGAAAGAGATGGAAGTTTCGAGGGTTGGCCGCGCAGAGGGAGCCAGGATCTGAAAAAAATTGGCGGGGAATGATGGCGCCGTCGCCGTCGACGAGAGAAGCCTCGATGGCAAGGGGTGGAAGAGTTTCGTGGCACGAGAGGAAGGGTGGTGGCGCGCGCGAGAGGGTGTCGTTGGGTGGCATCCATCCTGGCCCGTTCTTCTTTCCTCCAATACGTACGCGTACGAGCCGTACGTACGATAGACGAGGTCCTCGAAAAGCCCAGCTGGGGTGCTACGCACACGTGCCGAGGACGCGAACAGCGAGCGCGCGCGAGGGCGGTGCTTTTGCGCGAAGTTTTCAACGAATAAGGCGTCGTGACGCCGACGCGTTGCCACGCCTACGCCACCTTTCCAGGCACGCAACGGCTGGAATTTTCCCTCTTTCTCGCGTAATCAATGAGAGACGTAGCCTGGGCCAGCGTCGGCCGACCGGCAACCCGTCCACGACGACGCCTGCCGCACCCCCGTCGCCTGCTGACACCGACGCTGCCGCCGACACGGCCGACGCGCCGCCAGCCGCGTCGGTATTATGCTACATTACGTATCACGAATATAGCGCCAGGGAAAACCGAGTCGATCCTGCTCCGACCGAATTCGGAGGAAACCGCCGCACAGCTCTCTCCCTCGCCTAGGGGAGACAACCCTAATTCGTTCTCCCTCTTCTTCCCACCGAGTCTCTTAAGCCTCCTCTAGTTGCGTCTCGCTTTTGCCCCTGCTGTCACGTTGCTCCTCCTTTGATTCGCTTTTCGGGTGATTGTCTTTTGATCTTTCTCTGTTTTTCACCCCCTTTCCGTTTGTAGCTACAGCTATTTCTCCTTGGCTCTCTCGTTCCTTCTTTCCTCGTTCAGTCTCCCCTTCGTTTCGCCTCGATATCGTAAATTCCTGCTTCTTCTCGTTTGTATCATTTTACACGTCTTATTCATCCCGCGAATAACTTTTCCGAGTTCCACCCTTCGAGTTCCACCCTTCGCGTTCTCCTCTGTCCTGTTCTCTTCCTGCGCCTCTTTAATGTTCCCACCGCCTCGCTCACCCTCGCTCGTCCGCTCTTCTCACCCTCCTTTTCTCACGTTCACAGCACGTTTCATCCCTTTCTCGTCTTCCTTCCTTCCTTCCTCACTCTCCGTAACCGTTTTCCTCCTCCGTTCTCGCCCTCGTCTCCGGCTTTAGCGCTTTCTACCGCGTTCTCCTCTTCTCTCGCTTAGCCACGTTCTTCTTTCCTTTCACCCCTAGCTGCTGCACCCTCGTTCGCGCTTCCACGTGACGGAAGGAAAAATGGCGTTGCTCCCCCTCTCTACCAATCCAGAGCAGGACAGAATTCGTGGGATGTTTCGGTGTGTTACGATGGAATTTTTTTCTTCTTTTTTTCTTCTCCCCCCCGGATGGAACATCGCCGACCGGCCGTTTAGGTGGGTCCACGCACGCACCCCACGCGCCAGAGGGCGAGAGAGATGGAAGGGGATGCGGATCGAGGGATGAGCGATGCGAGCCGCTCTGTTTTGTCCATTGATACATCGAGAACTCGCCACTTGTAGGTCACGGAGTACGTGGGGCGTATCGATACGGTTTCAAACCGGCTGGAATGCACGTATCGCCCCTCGACTCTCGACTTGCTCGCGTTACTTCGTGTCACAGAGTCAGCTCGGCCGGAAATTGTTCCGTTCTTCCTCGTGCTATTTTTCTTCTCTTTGCCCATTAAATGTGCGCATTTAGCCAACTCGTAATGAATAGGGAATTGCAATTTTTTAATTTGGAAAACGTATCGGTCCTGCGGGGTGGGGGTGGGAAGGGGAGGCGCGGAGGCTAGAGCTCGCAATACGCATGCAAACGCGTGCGCGTGCACACACCTACACGCGAGAAATTGCTTCGTATGCGTAGCAGCACCGTTACGACTGTTCGCGATGCGAGTGCTGCCGCAACTTTTTCGTATGCGCTCTACGTGGCACACGCGTGGTTCTTGTACGTTACGTGGAAATGAAAAACATTCGCATGCAAAAGTCAAAGCTGAAGAACGTCCAACGTTGGTGGAACACACGCGGCCACCCTCCCCGCGTGCAGAATGTTCCGACAGTTTGCAGTTTGCTCAAACATGTATGCGGACCGTGGCTGGCGAACAGGTTCGCGGAGGGGAGAGGGAGAAAGCTCCACGTCGGTGGACGAGGACTTTCGAAATGGAACGAGCAAGTTTCACTTTGCCTTCCGCCGACCTCGCGGAAAACGTCAAAGCGCGCGCGACTCTGGCTGTGACTTTCCCTCGATTCTTACCGACCAACTCCGCGCTCCTTTTCGACCAGTGTTTACCACCTGGCCTCGATTTCACTCGACGAGTTCATTTGGACGGCGCGTTGCAGCTCGTAAGACGGGCCATTGCAAAAACACACATCGTTAAAAATGTCCAGACGAACGCCCGTCGTCATTTCATCTTTGACAAAGTTCCACGATATGTCGCGAGAGCCTCTCGCAACACGCTATACACCAGTATTTTTTCAAATTGTTGTTAATTAGATAGGAAAAGAAAGGGAACGACATTGTCTAGGGAAAAGCCGAGCTGCAGCTCGGTATGTAATCAAACGAGGAGTGGAAATTTTATAACGAATTGTTATTATTAATTGAATCGGACGGTTATCGCCGGGAACAAAAGAGCAGCACGCACCGGCCGGACGGCTTTATTAAATTTTCGACGTTAGG
This sequence comes from Frieseomelitta varia, assembly GCF_011392965.1. Taxonomy (NCBI): domain Eukaryota; kingdom Metazoa; phylum Arthropoda; class Insecta; order Hymenoptera; family Apidae; genus Frieseomelitta; species Frieseomelitta varia. The sequence goes on from NW_025110568.1 coordinate 292,156, forward strand.
AAAGCGTGATAATATTTTCATAGAAAATTACGTGGCTTGCGGTATAGCGGCGGTCCAACCAGGCCATATACCGGAGTAATCGAACGATGGCAAATATTTGTATAGACTTAAGCACATGGAAAACAAGTTTAGCAGAGGCGCGGGCGTAACAATCGATGCCCGGCGTAACTAAAAATTGTTACCCGCTGGCAGGACTGGCCGACGTTGACGTTCCCCGAAACTTGTAACGCCACGAATTACGCATCGATAAACAACGGTTGCCCCGTTCCCGTGATACATCGTCCGTCCGAACCGGACCGGTTCTTTCTGTTCCACGTTACGCTACTGTACCGAAATGTCAGACGATTTTCTGCGCCTATTGTTATCAAAATTCCGGAAATACCAGAGGAACGTGACTACCAGCCAGCTTGCGTCGTATGAACGCCAGCGCCCGTATGAACATAAACGAAAGATGAAGCGAGAAAGAGAACGGGGATGGCAGCGGATCAGACAGAGACGGAGGATGGAAATTCCCGCGCGCAAGAGGAGAGAAGATGTAAGTTTCGCTTTGTCAACGGATAGGGATAGCGCTCCGAGTTCTCGGATGTTGTAAACCGCAGAATGGACCATACATCAGATAATTGTAGACCAAATGACGTTTATATCAACCTGAATAACGATTATGATTGCTAACGTTACAGCAACGTGATTTCGCGTTTTAATCATGCCCAGCGCGGTAATCACGCGAGCCTGGTTCCATTTAAATTTTCATTTCCACGTACGCGTGTGCGGATGAAATCGAATTGCAAAAGAACTTCGAATTTCACGTCATAGAGACGTACGCGTCAAACCGTACAATTTGCTTTTTAGCTCTTCACCGCCCGGCACTTTGTCATTGGTTAACGCTTAGTACCGACTAACTCTTGCATTGTTTAAACAGCGAACACGACGTGCACTTTGGGGACTGACATTATTTGTGTAATTCGGTTGTTGACTTTCAAATTGCGTTTTAGCGTGAATCGGCCGTGGTAGTTGTCGAAATATTTTCTTGGTACGAAAATTGTTGGAATTGTACGAAGAATTGAGGAATCAATGATGCATCGAAAGACTGCTAATTTTATCGATAAAATTCTACGTTTCGATAACAGTAAAATGAATTTCACAAAGAAAATAAAAATATGACCGTCAGTTACGAAATATTGCGAATCACGCATAATTATGATGTTTTTTTGTACTTGAGGAAACACGTGACATTTACAAATGAAGAAACTGATTGGAAAATCAGTAGCTTTGACAAAACTTTTTTAAACATTGTATTCCTGAATTTCTTTAATATTTAAAAAACATTTCCCATATGTGAAAATACTAAAAATATTAAAATTCGATTCAAATTTCAACAATCTCTCTCTAGTCCATCTCATTACGTTCAACTTTCCCAAACATTAATAACTGTCCAATTTCATAATAACCGTTCAAAAAATCAACGACATACTCGAAAAGTCAATTAAGAGTCAATTACGATACAATACCATCGCGGGGCAAAAATATTCTCGCTACCTGGCACATCCTCCCACCGAATTCATCAACGTTCGCCAGCCGATTTGCACGAAAATCCGCTACTTTGAATGAAAATCAGTCATTACCGATGCCGGTAGAATGATCCCGGACTGATGGAACGCGACCGCGCAAAAGGAAGCCAGCCAGAAGAGCTGTATATGGAAGCCTTTTACGCGAGCCAGCGCGCGCATTGATTTAATCTTAAATTTCGATTTTGGCCGCGCATCAGCTGATTAAAGCTCGTCGAATCGCCAAGCTTTTTCGCTATCTCTTTCGTTTTCCTCGAAGCGACGGTGGAGGGAGGATCGATCGGAAAATTTCCACTCCACGCGGCTGGATTCCGCGATCAGCAACGCTTGTACCCGTTTCGGCGCGAACTTTCGATTAATCTACGGAACGATCCTAAATAGGCGGTGCACGGCCAGTGTATTTGTCACACGTACAAAGGAATCGTAGGCATATCCGCGGAACTCCGCACCGCCAATCAATATTTTCGTAGGATTCAACGGGTGTCCTGTTTACACGATGTCAGTTTACCGTGCGTTCGCTTCAGGATGTATGAGTTTGCCGAATTAGCGTGCTGTTTAATCAGGCGCGAGGATTGTGTCCTTCCAATGTCCGTGGCCCGATGTTGAAATATCGAGAACCAATGACGACCCGACCGAGGAAGGATGGGGGGAGGGAGGGAGAGAGGGAGCTTACTCCATTCGAGCATTGTTAGCCGAAACACGCGATTTTTGAATAATTTCAGAAAGTGGCCGCGCGATCGCGTGTCCATCATGGACATCGGCGTTTTTTTTTTCCTTTTCTCTTTTTTTTTTCCACCGATCGCGCTCTCTCGCGATCTACCTTTCTCTCTCTTACCCTCTCTCTGTCGTTCCCGTCCTCGTCTCTCTTCGCCCCGCTCCCCGCTATCGCTCTCTGTGTCTCGTCCACTGTTTGTTCCAACCGATGAAACAGAAAAAAAAAGAAAAAAACAGAAAAAAATAACGTTCGCGGCTACGCGCGACACCCGATCTAAAAAGTGCAATTCTGTGTCGCACGCGACTACATCGAGGAAATCGATTAGCGACGGGATCATGCGGCGCGCGAGACCGCGCAAATAACCGATGCCTCGCGATCCAGTAAATTGTGTAACGCCAGGACGGAGATACGAGTGACTACTTAAAGGTTTTCATTAGTGAAAATCGTTGGCAAATAACGGGACGAAGTTACTTTCAAAAGTAATCGAGTTCGTCGTTCGCTTATTAAAAGCAAATCAGCATTTGTATGTCCATAATTGCGTAGAAGATTAATCGTTATTAAATATAATTACTCATCTATTGTTCATGCTCCTCAGGATTAAGAACTGAGTCTTAGTAAAATCTACTGTTGCGATTTGTAGTTTCGATTTTACAAGTTTCGTACAAATGACACTTTAATCATTGATAGTTCCATAATTGAGAAAACAATCTAGCAACTCTCCAACTATTCCTAAAATTCTCGGGCATTCAGTCTGATCTTTCTCAATACGTCGTTAGAACCATCGCTCGTTCGAATGCCGCGTAATAATGCAGAACGGTGATAATTAAAACAGCGAAGAGAAAAATGACGCGAGCGCGCGCATCTCGCGATTAGTTTGGGCCGACTCGGCTCAGATAGCGAAGCGCCGAGGATTTCCCGGCCACGTCGAATGAGAAGTGAGAACATTAAGGTACCGCGACATTCCTGCGCCACCAAAAGAACGATTTAGCCAGCTTGCGGCTCCCACGTACCCTATTCAAGCTGAAAAGCTGCCACCCACGAGATGGCGATCCGAGGAAGTAAAAAAGGGGGGGAGACGATTTTACGTTCTAACATTTTACGTTTTAGCCACGCGTCGTTTCATCCTAAGAGATGATTTTCCATGCGGCTTTATGAGGCATACAGCGCGATGGCTGAGTGCCCATTTCGCTGGGAAGAGCTCATTGGATCCAAGCCATGCTACATACTTACTCCGGGCTTAGAGTCTCACGTCTGTTGTGTGGTCGTCGCGAGAAGTAACGAACAGTTGCGTCTAAAGTTGCTAACAAACGGAGTAAGATTTTGAGAATGAGTGCGACTTAATTACTGAATCAATAATATAGTGCGTGTGAAGACTCGCAATGAAAAGACTGACGCTAAGATAATTGTTAATGAGTCTAACATTCCAATACGATGGCAAGTTTTTAATGCACAATTTACATTTAAAATCTGTCGGTCCCTGAGTTTTTAAATACTGTTTCTAACTGTCTATTCGTCGTAAATAAATATGATGGTTTCGACAGACGACAGATCGTAGCAGATTTAATTACACTCGAGTATTTCAACTTAATAAAGTATTGCCGGGTGAAACCGAATCGTGCGGAATCGCTTCGTATAAAATTACAAGCTGAAAGCGTCTGTAACCGTGCCTTATTGCACTCGTTCTGCTTTTTGTTACAGCCATCGATGGGAATGTTCAACTTCAACAATGAAAGCGACAACGCGTGACATTTGAGAATCGATAAAATTTGTACTGTCCATCGCCGGCAACTGTAACTGAAAAAGACAACAGGAAAAAAAACAGAGAGCACGAAAAAAAGAGGGGGGAAAAATAAAGGAGAGAGAGGAAAAAAAGAAGGAAAACAAAAAAAGGGAGGAAGAGGGAAGAGGGAAGCGGATAAAAACAAGAAAAAACCCGCGAAACTGGTACTATCGTCGATCCTACATACGATTGGCAAAGGCAATAAGGCGAGGACCTCTATTTCCTCCAGTCGATGCGCTTCCTTCCTCTATTTCCACGCCTGGTTTTTCCTCTTATTTTTTCGTTACCGGTTTTTCGCCGATGAGAAAACCAGCGTGTCGTCGTTGCGTCGATGGCCTGATCGAAACAGGCCGCCGTCCGCCCCAATTGTTATTTCAGCGATCATGAGCGATGCTAATGCACCGGTCGCGGCGCATAATCATAAAATGCGGGAGAAGCGAAATTTGATGATGATGGCTCTCCGCGGCTGACTCTACGGTTTCCGGTAACCTCATAGGAAAAACGCGGAAAAAGCCGAACCCAGGCCTGGAAATTCAGCCGACGCGGAACGATGTTGAACGATTTTATAATCGACGTGCGGTTTGTCTCGACGCGGAAACTTTAATAGGATCCAACCCGCTCTCCCCTTCGCCCCGGAAAAAGATCTAACCGGTATTTTATCCGTCCTTGTTTCCGCCAACACCCAATATTTTTGCGGCGTTACATGACTCGGTCGAGAAAGCTAACCGCGGCCTCCCGGCTACGCGATCCAGCAATTAAACGTTTAAAATCCAATAAATTGGTGGCCGCGATAAATCTCGTTTCTCCCCGATCATTGCACGTCTCGATACCCTGCCACCAAAAACGGCGTCCTTACCGACTGCTCCAACACCGGGGCAGAAAACTGGCTTACCGAAATCCACGAGAGGGTGCAGAAGATTCTCGGTGGTTTCGTAAGGGTCGCCACCATCGACGAGAATATTTGGGGCAATAGAATGAATATTTGGAGGTTTTTATATACATATACGTATAAAACGTTAAAATAGTGAAAAAAGTTTTGAAAATTTTTTTTTTTCTTTTAATTTTGATCGAAAAGAAGGCGGTTCGATATAAGTTGAAATAAAATTGAAACGAAGTTAATAAAGCCATTAATGTCATTTAAAATTGTTCGTGAATTGTTCACACTATTAGCCAAGAGCTAAGAATTATCTTTTAGAGATAAATATCATGTTCTTGATGATAGTTTAATTTGACTCCATTGTTTCATATGTTACAAGCTGTTGTGTCTCAGCAAGAAATATATTTCACAATTGGTCTGTATTAAAATACTCCACGTAGCTTGATATATTTGTTCCTCTTGAAGCAATAAACATTCACATTCGAGATAGTAACCTACATAAGCAATCAAGAAATTATTAAGAATTTCCAACCTTTTATTTAATATCTAAACAAGCTATCCAAACTTTTGTATAAGACGTTACATGCTATCAATAAATATCCATAAATCAAGTAACCAGCCACGAATAAATGAGGACATCTACCTTCCATCCCTAATTCTGGATAAATCTATTTACAAATCTCCACGCAAATTCCATGGATCAAAAAATTAAATAAACATAAAACACCAAGAGTCACGAAGCCATCTTCACCCCTAGTTCCAAATAAAAGTAGCCCCAATCTTCATACTACGTAAATCAAATCAGAAGTACAATTGAAGTAAAAAAGAAATAAATAAAATATCAATATCAACAATAAGACATCTTTCCAGAGATCAACCCACCGACAGTCGCCTGTAGCGCGTAAACGAGCGACGCAACAGCGTGTGTGACCGGTGGTTGAGAGGCGTCCAATAAAAATCAATCGAGGGCATATTTTAACGTTGACCGATACGAAAAGAAAGCACGAAGAAAGGAAGGAAGATCCTCCACTGACCCAGTATGTGTTACACACGCGTGCGCACGCTTGATACATGGGTGGCACATAGGGTGGCACACGTGGGTGTCCCGGCACACTGACAGCCACCGAACGATACATCCGCCCATTTTTCCGCATTTCCCTCGAACACGCGTAGCGGAACCGGTTCGCACACGGTCAGAGCGGCACGTACACGCGATGTTACCTTGTATGCACTCCCAAGAGAGGAACGGCAACCAGGGAAGAGGACGCTCCGCTACAGTGATACACACGTATCGAGGCAACTTTGCGTGCGTGTGCCGACCACGCGAATCCTTGCACGTATACGCGCACACGTGCTCGCTGTATGATGTACGCCCCTGCATACCAACCTGTCGCGATATATAAACATCGGCGAAAGAGAATCCCCCAGCGGTGGAGAGCGAGAGATAGAGCGATGGACCAGCTAGGCAGAGCGATGAAAAAAGAGCGATGGACCAGCCCGGGGAAAGAGAGACGCCGAACGAAACAGAGGGATGAAAAGAAGAGAGAGGGAAGTAGGGGATGCACGTAGCTAGAGGCTGACCGACGAAGTCCCGATGGTTCGACGAGGAACGAGCATCGGGAACGAGGGAATAGGTGCTCGCGCGAGAGAGAGCAAGAGGGAAGTTTCGGGAAGAGAAACGGCAGAACGGTACGTTTCGAAAGAGTGGGCAGGACAGGGAAAAGCGGAAGCGAGATACGGGGTGAAAGCGAGACGGAGGAGAGCTGGTAAAAGCGAGAACGAGGGTCGGAGAAAGAGAGGGAAGAAACGAAAGGAGAAAAAGAGAGGGTGATAGAGAGGGAGAGAACGAACAGGCACGGGCGGCGAAGAGAGCGAGACGAATGCATATGTGTTCTGAAACAAACGTTCGATCAGAGTGCCGATTGTTGCCAATCATACGTTGCCACGGCGTACCCCTCTGTGCCCGTGGCCAGGCCGCGGATTCAGTTCTGCGTTTTTACGCGGCGCGGTAACCAGCGTTCCCGTTCTTTCGTTGCTGCTGTTCGCGTGCATTCGCGACGAAACCTCGCGAAAAATACTTATACGTCATGTACATATAATATATCCCTTAAGACGTTCCATGTGCAAAGTGGTTGTTCCACTTGGTCGTCCCTGTTGGTGTTCCCTGTTCCGGCCTCGGTGGTCGGTCGTCGTCGTCGGTGTAGAGTACGTGTGGCCCGAATCGAGCGAACCAGCTCTCTCGCCTCGCCGCGACGAATGTTGGCGACGATGACGGAAGGAAGATGGTAGAGAGAGGTGGTGGAGATCCTTGGTGGAGGAGAGGACCCTTCACGGCGGAGAGGCACGGAAACGTCTGGTGGCCGTGGCAACACGAAACGAACACGGTGTGCGTTCGGTGGCTGCGTACGTGCGTGTGCTTTTTGCGGAAAATGTCAGCGCTGCCGGTGGCATTCGATGATTGATGACGACGGCAAACTACGAGCGCACCGGAGAGACGTGTATGCGTGAGAGCGGTGTGTCAGTGTGGCCGAGACCGAGCCTCCGAAACTGTGTTGGTCCCGTGTCCGTGGAACAACGCCTTATGCATACTCATCGTAGGTGGGCACACGGACGCGAGCTTATGCGTGCCACTCGGCTGTGTGTCTGCGGATACGCGCGCGAGAGAGGCGATGATTTCGGAAAACACGGCAACCCGCGTCGACCAATGGCAGCACGCCGACTCGCCGGCCGGGCAACCAGCAATACGCGATGACGAAATCGGTGCGACAGAGACGACACGAGGCCAGAGAATGACCGGGTGGGATGACGGGGGTGGAGGAGAACGGACAGGGTTTGCGTCGAGTAATAATGAATGTTTGTTGCCAGCGGCTAAGCCTTCATTTTCGCTGCTTCAACCTGTGGACGGATCTTCCTCCGTTTCGTCCAATAGCGTACACAGTCGTCTCTCTCTTCTTCTTTGTCGTGTATCCTACTTTCGCTAATTCGGTATTTATTTATTTCCGTTGCCGGTAGCTACAGCGACTCTGTAACGTTTGGTCGCTGTATAGCTCCATCGCGATCTTTCTCCTCTTGTCTTTTTCGCAAATGACTCTCTCTCCGCTGCTTCTACGCCAGCCTTAGAACGTGGAAGCTCCTCTCCCACATCTTTGGACTTTTCGACTGTCGACTTCGTCCTGGATAAACTTGAACTTAACTGTTATAGTTTGTCCTTACGTCTCTTCTTTCACTATCTCTATGTAGTACGAATAACTGATAACTGCCAGGAAATAACAAGACGTGTCATCAGGTACGATTAGAACGATCGACAGTCACGCCCAACAAAGTACAATTGATCTTTCTCCTAAACCATCGGAGAAAGATCAACATCTTTATTTTCAGCCTTCCAATACGTTCGATCGATAACGTTAGCAATGTCAATAACAGTTTTTTTGGAGTTGTTCAAAAATTTCAAAAAAACTCAAAAAAGAAAATATCCGAAAACCAATGTAGAAACCGCTTTCGACAACCCCTTCGCACGAAGACTCTTCTCCGAAGAAACGATCGAGCAACCCCTCCCATCCTCCACCCTTCCCCCTCCCCCCCCCCACTCTCTCTCTCTCTCTCCACAAGAAACTGTTGCTTCCGTAAAGTCTCGCGGAGTAGTTTTCCACAAGGTTTTCCACGCGGGATTCAAAAATCGTAGACACGCGGCGGGAATCGGGGGACGAGGTGGCGCGAAGGCGGAAGGGAGAAGGGAGCGCTGCGCAACCGGATAGGACTCTTCGAGTAGGAAAGAGGGGAGTAGAGCGGTTTTCACGAGAGCACGATGCAGCTCGTAGTAGGCGATAGTGCGGAGGGCAGCTCCGGCCGCGCACGCGCTTTTTCGAAAAATCAATAAAACGAAAAGCTTACCTAATGCTATGTTACTACGGGGGTAGACTCCGCCTTCATCTACTAGCTATAGTGGTGGGTTGATCGCCGCCTAGATACTAACGCTCCACTCGGCCAGATGATCATCTGTAGATGACGCGTTGCCGGCGTGCACGCCCAGGGTGCATCATTTCTGCCTTCCACTGGAAAGTAAATCAGGCTCGCACGGAATAACGTTCCCAACGATCCAGAAAAACTTCCCCCTTTCTCCAACTTTATTTAATCGCGCCAACTTTTTTTTATTATTTATTTTATCGGCTTTTTTTTGTTAGCGAAATTCAAGTCTTTACTAAAAAAAGAAAAAAAGAAAAAAATCTGTTCTATCGAATAAATTATAATTGCGATACATTTCAGTTAGAATTTTTGGGAGATGGAGAGGCGAGTTTACGTATCGCTGTAACAGGTCTAAAGAGTGAAACGTGGAACGATAACGAAAGAAAGGAATTGAATTTACATGATTCTTTAATCGATTCGATTCTTTTACTGTCGCGCGCTGTTTCAGTCAATTTGATCTGGAATGAAAGCTGAACGTTTAATCCCTTCTTATCGAAACATTCGATATACGCGGAATTAACCGTCTTTTATCCATATGTAAAATTAACTGTCTTAATATTTAGAAAGCTGTAAGAGAAATATTTGCCATTTCAGTATGGTTTTCGATAAAATCAATGTTGTAATAGTTAATCGAGCGAGATATATCGATTAAGAATTTTTACAGAGATACTGCTAGAAGTACGGGAGTTGTAAGGAACAAAAAAATTTGAAGAACAGTAGAGGTTAATTGAAAGTAACGCGTATACATTCTTTAAATGGTGATATACGATTTATGCCAATTTATGTCATGTTTAAAATATTCTTTTGAAGCTTCCTTGCAATTTGAAAGCTTCGAAGTTTGAACTGAAAGCTTCAATTTCTTATTTCGATTGCTGATTGTACGATAATTTACGATGAGAAGCATTGTAGATCACGTCCACCCTGTTGGTTTTGCTACATTGTGTACCAACAACTTTTGTCACAGACTATAAATATCCATTCAGAGGAAAGAACAAATTGGCGCTCTTTATTGACGGTAAATATTGATTAAACAAGAGAGATTTGTAAAGCAATGGTAATTACGTGTTTGTTACACTATTATCCCATCATTTACACTTGTAAATTGAGAATACCATTAAAATAACGAAATTGAAGAAGAGATGAGGAGATGTCTGGAAGAGGAGATCGCATTACAGCCAATCAAGGCTTCTCGAAAGATATACTTGACCTAAAAATCACCAACTATCTCTTAATTATCTGAAACAGTTTCAAAATTTCTATCCATACTACATAATTATTCCACTTGCTACCAACAGATATAAAATCCTTCATCTTCTATAATACTATAACAAACATTTCACTTCAAATATTTTTATATATGTATATATATTTATACGTATAATTCTATATTCTCCTACATGATGCAGACGACGTATATACATATTTCCACGAGTATTCCTCAATACCGTGCAGAAATTCTCGAGTAGAAATTTCCAACTGACATAAAATCTACCTGATCGACTATCCGCAAAATCAACGTCGGGAAAGCAGACCGGTCAAAGAAATCTCGCGTGAACGCTGCGGCTACGTATACTTAGATGAAGATCGGAATGATCGATCGATCGATCGATAGGACGGGCCGAGAGAACCGGCGCGTCGCGTCGTCCGTTCCGTGCTTATCCCCGGCACATTCGGCGCGGACGATAAAACGCGAAAGGAATAAGCTGTACAAGGTATTCCGTAGGTTCGAGCAAAATGGGGGATGCGAATGCGGCGAGCCATGATTAGATTGTGGCTTGTGCTCGAGGCGTCCGACTAGGTTCAGCACGTTAGCGAATTCGGTCCGTTGAGTGTTGACAAGTCCGCATGCTGCTCTCCCGGCCGCCTTTAGCGTTGGCCGTGTAACTCTAACGAGCTTAGGGCCGCTTCCTCTCTCTCTCTCTGTCTCTCTCTTTCTCTCATTCGCCCTCTCTCTCTTTCCGCTCGGCTGCATTATCTGAAACCGCGAGGCGTTCTTGGCCCGAGTGGATAGGTTTCCGCGAGCGGGCAACGCCAATAGGAAATCCGATGCACCCAGCGTGTTGCGCGTCCGTGTGCAGGTAGAACAAGTAGAACCGCCGATAGATTTCCATTTGGCACACCTGCTACGCGTAAACGATACGCCGACCAGCGCGCGGTCCAGGCCAGGTTTAGAATTTTGCGACAGAGGGTGGCCGGGTCGCGGCCAGGATTGAATTATTGCCGGTGATCTCGGCCCATTATACCACGGTTTCCACCCGTGTTTTTGCTACTCGTTGCTTTTCGGGACTAGTCGCGTGGCAAACGTGGCGAATGATTGATGCCGGGATATAAGTATGTTTGCCGATGGAAAAAAATTGGGGGGGGGGGGAGAGGAAAGTGTGAATTGATCGAAGGGGATGAATGCATTCGATTATTGATTGTTAAATGGTTTGAGTCTTTTTTTGTTTTTTATTTTTTTTTTATTTTTTTTATTTTTTTTTTGACAATTCGATTACGGTTGTATAAACTGATTGTTGCGATTGGTTTGGTAAAAAGTATATAAGTAAGAAGGGGTTATGATGGTAAAAGTAACGGGCATTGTTCGTTGTCGTCATCTCATTGAGAGATGATCATGTTTGAACTGATTATTAAACAGTTTTGCTATCCTTTTTACAGTTTGATTATCTTTTTATGTAATGGTAGATTGATAGAAAATGAATAAATAAAAAGTTGCGTGATTAATATGAAAGTAAGTTACGATCCGGGACATAATAATTTTTGTTAGTCATAGGACATAACTATGCGACGAAAAAGGGGTGAAAGCATGAAATTCGATTGTCGAATATGGTTTCACTTGTTACGCAATTAATTATATCCAAGTTCTTCTGTTTAAATATGGGACAGACGAAAAAAGATAAGAATGAATAAACTTTGTAGACAAATATTTTGGTCATTCACTTCAATAAGATGTAAGATAAATAATAGTTGGTGATGAAGAAAAAGGCAAAGAGCAGTTGATAGAAAAAGAAGTAAGTTGTAAAATAACTATTAAATAAATAAAACGGACAAGATAATTGTGGCAACTGAGTGATTTATTTTTATATTGACTCGACAAAAATTATTTCCAATCAATATCGAATCGAAGTCAGTTTCTTTAATCACCAATTGATAAACATACTACGCGTCGTGATATTGTCACCTGCCAATTTAAATTAATATACGGATAACTAAAAAAAAGGAGGTCGATTAATTTAAAAATGTGTAACAGAACGATGCATAAAAAATGCTCGAATTAATTCTGACGATGACACGAGCAATTTATTTCACAGAAATTCTTGAAAAGCTTACTGTGTCTTTTCATCATTAGCAATATAAAAAATTGAACGACTGAAGAATTATACACACACATACTAATCATCAAAATACACGCAACCTTTCAAAACGAAGAAGAAGAAAAAATGATGATCTTTTTTCTATTTGTATGAAACATTTCTAGTACGAAAAGAAGTCATCAATTTGTGACGATTAAAAATATTGAATCTTCGCGAAAGCTTTGAATTTCCCTTCGCGTAATAATTGCATTTTTTCTCAGAGTGAAAAAAAAAAAAAGAAAGAAAGAATCAAATCAAAGGCTTTTAACAGATGTTTGCGAGTTAGCTGCAGCAACAGCGAAGAAAACGCCGGAGGCGAACGAATCGATCGATAATTCAGTTAAGCAGGTGACTTGACCGTAATTGGTAGTGGGTATTTAAAAAGCGCTTTCTAAAAGTTCGATGAAAATCGACTGAAGGCGGACCGCGGCGCGAAAGTTTGATTAAAAACGCGAACGGCCAAGAGCCGGTGCGCCAACTTCGCTAATAATTGACGACAGTTAGAAACAGTTCAGATTACCCTCGAGGATATATCGAGCACTTTAGCCGTGCATCTCTTTTCCCTGTTTCTAGTCACCCTCATTTCCTCCTCCTGCCCTCCTTTTTTCCTTTTATTCTTACGAAACGAAAATTTCGCGTGGAGAAGGACGGATAAATTTCACGAATTCCAGCGCAGTTGGTGAAAAAAAGAGCACAAGGGAAAAGTGGAAAGCTGCAATTACAGCCGCGCGAGTAACAGACGACGCAACGTCAGTTAAAATAATTAGTGCGTTCCTAATGGAAGGAGCATGAATTGTTGATGACACCTCATCGTAGCTAACGGATCAATGTCTCTCGTTGAAAGACGAACGAACAGGGAAACTGAAATTTTCCAACTTGCAAAATATCCCCCTGTCACACCTGGACATGTGACTTCTGCGATTGCATTAGAAATAATTATAGTAGTAGCCGGATCCAAATGATTATATCAAAAATTTTTTTTTATGTAAATTGTAGGAAATTTTAGATTTTCTATTTTTTTTTTTTTTTTTTGTTAGTTCCTGGAGAACGATTTCTGTGTCGAAATCGCCTTCCAGGTCTTTTAGTAGGACTGTATGGTTCT
>NW_025110569.1:0-15333 GCF_011392965.1 Frieseomelitta varia
TTTCAAAAAAAAAAAAAAAAAAAAAAAAAAGTTCGAAACGTCAAACGTTGGGATAAAAATTCCTAGCGTTCTGGTTTTTCTATTGTTCGTCAGAGAGCACCAGCGGAAACAAATTGCGCATTAACGCCACTGCGTTCCGTGCCGTCTTGCCGCCGTATTTTTGTTAAATCCGTGGCTTTTGCAATCGCGAATTGCGATACAATAGAAACGATATACAACCCATTTCGGTTCCCGATGTTTTCCCTCTGTTGCCAGCGCCGGTGCTGTAACATTTCCTGAAACGAAATTAAGCTTGTGTCGTGATATCGATTGGTTTACAATTGGCGCGACGAGTCTACAAAGGTGTACACGACGAATTATCTCTAGCCAGCTTATCTCTAGCTCGATGGATCGGAAACGCGTACGTCAAATCGTCGATCTTAACGATTTTACTCAATCGAAATGGCGTGTACACCGTCGATCGAATACCGAGTTCAGACATTTCGAAAGAGATCGCTGGCGTTGAAATATTCTAAAACGTAGAAAAGAACTCGCATAATTGGGTGACGCAAGAGAGACATCCAACGCCATCAGAGCCACCATTTCTCAAATTTTATCGGCGACAGCAACAGTCGACCCGTCGCGTAATGCAAGAACTCCACGGCATTAGCATACTGCGCGTTTTGTCCTCTCCTCCCTCTTTTTTTGTTTTTTTGTTTTTCTTCTCTCTTTTGTTGAAGCGATATAGCTTGTTCGCACGTATCGCTTTCCACTTACCGCGTAGAAAAGTTGAAAAATCGTCGTGCTAATCGTCTGATCGATGACCGCGGTTCAGTTTCAATTGTTTCTTGTTCGTTTTATTCACTCAACGACTGACGGATGGAGAAGCTCTCAGCTACTCGATAATTCAACTTGAATTTCGTATTTATTATTTGTTCAACTAAACGTGGAAAGCGGAAGGGGTGGAGAGAGAGAAAGAGAAGAAACAAATGAAAACAAAGTCGTAAAATAAACACGAGGCGTCATTTCGCGAAAGAAAAGACGAAAGAAAAAAAGGTAGCATCGAGCAGATTCACACTGCCATGTTTCTCAGACCGCCGCCGCGATTGGCTGCCAACAGACGACACCTTTTATTTTCGTTTTTATTTTTATTTTATTTTTTTCTCTTTTTTTTTTTCATTCCGGAGCAATTAGCACTTGCCAGCGAAAAAACAAAAAAAACTTTATCCGGCGATTGGCGTTTTTCCAATTCGATAAAATTAAAAGGCATTGTTGTGTAATAGCGATTGATCCATAATGGTTTCCCACGGAGTTGGAATATCCAACTGGCGCTTGTCTGCCGCAGTATTTCATGCAATCCATGGGCGTCGATCGAGCGAACTGTCTCGAACAGTGGGGGCGAATTAAATAGCGTCTGACTTTAAGATTTATCGTTATTTAGCCAGGTGGATCCATTTATCTCTCTTAAGGATCGATTATACACTCGGCGCGAAACGGGTCCACGGCGATTGTTGTCCCACCGTTTCTCCGCGAGCGAAAGAATATTATCGTTTGTTATTGTTGTTATTGTTACAAAGACGAATCGAAGTTGGATGAAAGTTTCGCAGGCAGCGGAGCGCCGCAGCAGAGCTCCGCAGAGCAAAAAGCTTTTGATAAACGCGGTCCCCGCGAACTTCTTGCTTCCGGAATAACCCTTATCAGTTTCGGCGTGAATCATACATCACGCGGCACCGCCGGTGGCTTTATACCACGTCGAAAATCGTTTCGTACGATTCCGTACAGTCTCGTTCGTAAGTACCAGGACACCTCTTGGACCTCTTCTGAACCATCATCGACGAATTGAAGGGTTCTCAGGGACATGGGCGTTTCCTGAAAAATGACCATTCCTTTTGTTTGCGTTTTCTTAGAATCTGTGGGTTTGACTTTACACTGTGATCAATAAATTACCAATCTTATATCGCAGTAATTGGATGGGAGAGTAAAGGAGAGGAAATATGAGAGAACGTACTTTTCCAAATCGTTGCAAATATTACGTAGATCGCGAAATGGAAGAAAAAGTCAACTTGAAATTTAAAACTCAATCATGTGTATTTGTATTTAATTTAACAAAGTTTGGGAATCTTTTGTTTAAAAACTTGCACCAAGACTTCTGCTTCTATATTTATTCCGCTAAAAATGTTTATTCCTTAAGATGAGTGGCATTGGAAATATCTTTTAGAATGTCGAAATTTAAAAAATGCAGTAAACCTGCGAAAAATCATTGAAAATGACTAAAGTTTGTAATAAGTTTGTAAAATATGAATTTACATAATTATTACAAATCTTACTTACGAATTTTTAGATTGAAGCTGCAGTATTTAGTCGATATTTAGTATTTTTGCAAAAAGTAAAGAAAAGATTTCTTATAATTTTTGATAAGTATGTAAGTTTTTACATGTCTGTTTAAAATATATTCTTCTTCGATACGTCTGCCAAAAGAAAACTCGACGAATGAAAAAAGGTTCATCCAGAATCGATTTTTTATTATTGCGCCATTTTCTATTTGGGTCAAAATTAGTTAGTTTCATTCTTCGCTGAAAAGGAATTTTACGCGACGTTGCTCTGGAGAATATCCTATTGGCGTTCGCTTTATTGATTTTTATTGATGAAATAAAGCTTTCAAACCGACTGTCTCAAAACACAATTTTCATAAAATTTTTTCAATTGATGTTAGCGAAATTTTGCAAGCCACAAGTTACCGATATGATTGTGTAAATATCCTTCCACAATAATTTGAAACAAATGAATCCTCCAAATAATAATTCTTCCCCGTTGCAATTATGAAATTGTCAGCGACAAGTTGTCAAACAAAGTAAAAAGCTCCTCGAGCTCTTAAAATTCTGAAAATTCCGAAATTGTCCGTACAACACTTACGAACGAGGCTCAGATTGAACAAATATCGGCGAACAATCGTCTGTAATTTGTAACAAGTGTAATTCCCTAGGGTTTCTCGTGAAACGCGTCGCGTTAATGTAAAAAAAAAAAAAAAAAAAAAGAGTACGGCAGTTTGACGATTCCGATTACAGAACGATAACGTATCGGCGATAAATCGACGGATAAGCCTCGCATTAAGGCCTTGTTTAGATGTTAGGCTCGATTAATATTGCAGGGCCCACTATTCGTCCACGTTCGCGCAACGTGAAATTTCGTGAAAATTAAGTAAGCTTTGTAAATTCAATTAACACGTTCGTCGTTGGGAATGCAATAACCGGGCGATTACGTGCGAACAATGCGTAACGAAGTGTAATTCCCGGCGCGTTTCTTTATCTTCTCTCCACCGATGTAATTTCCCAATTAATAACGCGCCGATGTCCGCTCGAATTATTTTCCTCCTGTAGGCGTTACATTTGTCGCATCGTCGGCCGATGAAACAATGCATCCCGCTTTCTATTTGTTATTAGCGAGCGGAAGACCGGTCGTTCGTTTATAATAATCGCGTGTTTGTAACAACGATACAGGCAGATGGTTCAAAGGTGCGTGAACAAAATGGCGGAGTGAGGAGCGGGGGAGGCAGCGTGCAGGAGAGCAAAGAATATGCAAATAAAGTTATCGAGCTGGGCGAATGAATTTCAAACAAATTGAAAATCAACTTCATTATCGCGCCGACTATTATCATTTTCGATCGGTTTTTCAACCTTTTTGAAGACCGGCCGATATATTTCGTTAGCCCCGGAGGAAGCGGATGGGTTTCAATCCCCTTCGCTTTAATCTTTTATTCAATTTGAATTCCTCGCGGTTGGAATTGCTTTAATTTTATTTACGCGCGTGCATCGCGTCGGGACGCGTGATTTTAATAAAGCAACGCGTTAACCACCGCTCGTTGTTTAATCCTTTTAAGGTTTCGATCCTTTTCTTCTTTTTCTTTTTTTCATATTTCCATATTCATATCGTTTAATGAATCGACAAAGTGATCCGAAAAGGATCGATCCACGCGATTGTCCTCTCCCCCCCCCCCCTCCTCTCCCTGAAATCGTCATCAGTAGTAATCTGTCCAACGCCACTGAAGAGATCTTATTCCGTAATCCGACCTACAATCTCATTCTTTCAGTCCAAAATCCAATTTCAAACGTATCCCGTTTCGCGTTCGCTTTCGGTGTCGCAAGGCCAAGAGCTATTAATAACATCGTTTGATCGAGAAATAGGCACGTGGTATATTCTTAAAGAATCGATCTGACGTCGATGAACGCAGACTCTACGGGGAAATTGCATTTCTTGCAATTAGAACGATAAATGTATTTGTTTACACCGTTGGAACGCAGAAATGCCGGGATTTATTTCATTTAGATGGAATATCCAGGGCAACAATTCCATCGAAATCTTCCATGCGATTGGATTTGGATTAAAAGGTTTTAAAACTGCTCATCCGCGTACGGATTTCCCTCATGGATTTATATTATAATTATTCGTACACTGTTATTCCGAGTTTTTTTCCCACTAATCGTAAAAACATCCCCAAACGCGAACAACCCTCGTGTAAAATTTTACACGAGTCTTACAACGTACCATTCACCTCATCGATACGAATCGTTTGGCAAAATCTGAACGAATATTCCGAAGTAATATCGCGAATTATCTGCTACTGCTCTGGAAATTCACCTTTGATAGACGGAGCAAGGTTAAAATACCGTCGTATCTCACGTTCTCTCTGTCTCGACTTTTCCACCTGCGATACACAGAAGGGAAACAGCCTTATGATCGAGCGTTCCGTTGCTTAAAGAACGGAGAACGGTTCTGGTAAAGGCGGGGAATTATTTACGAGGTGGGGAGGATCGACTTGGAAATCGAAACGGTCTCGTTTACCGCATGTGCGCCGTTTAAATCGCTGCCATCAATAGCCGGTCGCGGGAAACCCCGGCGCCTCCGAAGAAATCTCATGCGCCCTCTTAGAACTTTCGTGTAAATAAAATCGTGTCAATCGGGTAAACCGATTCCGTGAACCAGTTCGCGAGAGTTGCCGGTTTCGCCCGCTGATAATGGGACTCTCGCGGCCCGAGTGATTCGAATAAGCTCTTATCCGCGGTTGCCTCTTCGCTCTCGAGTACGATTTAAACGTCTGTCGGATATATCCCCAGCCGTGAACGTCACGTTGGAATCGTTGCGTAACGCGTTGTCGTAACGAACAGCCGACGGAGTTTGTTCCCTCGGCTGGAACCTCTACTAGATTTCGTGTTTGCCCGCTTATCAGTCGACGTGTTACCTGGCGCCTAATTGTAAATTCGATGTCGCGCGATAGCGAAAGAGAAAAATCGACACGGGTCTGTATCGACGACAGGTCGGCACGATGTGCATACATATACGTCGAATCGTCGCCTGTAGATGGAACGAACGAAATTTACGTGAATTTAATCTTGCCTGCGGGTTGCCAGTTTAACCGTTAATACGCTGTTGTTTAGTGTATTTGCGCTAAAAATAATTCCGTCGCGGTGTATTTGCGCTGGAAATAATTCCGTTTGCTTCGAGTAGGAAAATTTGCTGAAAAAGAACGCTGGAGTATTTTCCAAGATTTACATAAAACACGGGGCAATTAATCAAACGTTGACGCGCTGCATGCCCCATTTTCATCGTTTTCGGCATTACGGCCAGCACCCGAAAGCGAAATGAGGATTTACAGGCAACCGGAATTACTCGAACGCGCGCACACACGCCCGAAAAATTTAATATCACATTTATCGCCGAACGTCCGACGCGGAATTATCTTTGGCCAGAACTTGGACAGAATATTACGACAGACAGAAACTTATCGCGTCCCCCCCCCCCGATGTTCATTCAACATTCTCCTGTCGCACGTCGGTGCGTTTTTATAATGCCTCTCTGTCCTTTAACGCAGTCTCGGGCAACGTGTAATTTGCAAGAATTAAACGAGGCAATCGTTATCATTCGGCTTCTAATTTCGCGTGGTTGCAAACCACGTTTGAAACCGTGTTCTTGTCGAGGATGATAAAAGAAAAAAGAATGAACGAATGAATCTTTATTTCAGCCTTTCGGCCTAGAAATAGACCTCAGTACTTACATTATTCTTTACATTTTGTTTTCCCTTAGTTGTCAAGTTTTCTCTTATTACTTTTCCCTTACATCTAGTATTGCATGCCAGATTCTAACCTAACTTTATACTATAAATAGACCAATTGGACTAATAGAAAATTGATATATGCACACTGCCTTAACACTTAATATATTCTTATTCTTTGCTCTAGTTGTGTCTCTATATTTGGTTTCCTGTTTCTTTCTTTCTCTAAAAAAAAGAAAAAAGAAAAAGAAGAAATATATATATATATATATCAATACGCAGAGAAATAATTGAAAACGGCAGCTTACATTCAATAATTACGGTCGTTCGTTATTCTACAATTTCTGAACGAAAGAAGCCCCGGCAACGTAGCAACCAATTCCGTTTTCGTTTCGAACCGAACGGACGTTATTTGCGAATAGCCGCGTCCGTTTAATTATCGCGTTGTTATCGACCGTTGGCGAGAGAGATGAGGCGATGTATAGTTTACGATTTTCCAGTTGTAACGGGAGAAAGAGAGAGAAGGAAAAACGAGAGACGCTCCCGTTCGTTGCTGTTCAGCTGTGTGCTTTATCGAGTAGAATAGTCCCTCGCTGATCAGACCACTCTCTCTCTCTCTCTTTCTCTCTCTTTCTCTCTCTTTCTCGCGCGCCGACACGTGCAGAAAAATATAAAGTACACAGGCTGCAGTGGCGTATGATAGAAAAGGTTGGCAAGTAGCGAGCTGAATGTCGAGGTAACCGAGCGTTTTGCTAGTGCAATAGCGACAGGGTCAAGGTTAAAGGTGTCTCCAAGATCCGGCGACGTGACGCGGCTGGTTTAAGGTCGCTCTCGCTTGGATTCCGTGACTATATAGGCAACGCGTGCCCAACCTGCTCCAACTCGGTAATTTTGGGCAATTCGTGATGTTCCGCGCGGAAGACGGGAGAACGAATTTTAATCACAATTAAGAGCGACGATCGGACGTTCCTCGACGAGAGATAAGAAAATCAAACAGATAAGATTGAAGGAAAAAGCGGAAGACGGAAATTTTCAACAGAATGATAATTCTAAGTCTCGGTTGATTCTTTCTCAGAGTTCTGTTGACCGAGTGTTTAAAGGTGTTTGCGGAACGGAAAGTAATATAAAACAGTCTTCCCTGGGACTGTGACCCAGTTCGGAATGTAACCCGAAGGAGTACAGGGGGGAAAAAAAAAAAGGAAGAAAAGAAAAGAAAAGAACAGAAATGAAGATGCAGGAAACGCGAGTGGAGAAAGGCTGTTCCAGTTAATGCAATCGAAAGAGAGACGTTAAAACGACTCTTTGAATCGCGGTATTCCCTGCAGACTAAGTGTTTCATGTCCGATTCTCATTGGTGAGGAAAAACGAGAAGCTACGATGCATCTCATTAAATATTCTTGCGAGAGTTTCTGCCCCCTCCCCCCCCCCCTCTCCATCGGGAGAGGAAAAGAACCGTGGAAATAAATGCAAAGCTGCGGAAACCTACATATTCTCTCCTTTAAATCCAAAGGTCGGATTTCGATCGTACTTTGCGTGACGTGTACATGTGTAATACCTACCCTCTCAGATTGAGAGACCTAACCTACCTATGCAACCTGTTCACAAAAACATTCGTCATTCTGCTTGAACATTAAATCGAAACAGTTGTTCGAGGATTATTAATTATTGTACATCTGTCTATTATACATAAAACGTATCTACTGAATCTGCGTTATATAAAATTCTTCAAACGAGAGCTGCGTTAGTAAAACACAGTCTCTAGATAGAAAATGCAAAAATATTTTCGTCAAAGAGAACAAAACTCTCTCTCTCATTTCGCAACGGCACACGTATTCCGCTAAACACCATTAGCCGAGCGATCATTAATCACAATTTCCTAATTATCACGTAAGATCATCAATCAAGAAACAATCGGTTGAAATCAAACAAAACACAACGCGTCCTCCTCCCGCCCTGCGTCTCCGATTCCCGCCATTTGCAAACAAAGCTGCACCCGTAGCCCGCAATTCAATATCCCATTCTGTCTACCCTTTATCCAGCCTGATTATCGATCATTCCGGCCGCACAGAATTCCAGTAATCCCCTTCGAACGATGCAATATTCGTACGACGTCCAGACCTGTCCAAGAGCGGAACAGAAGAGAGAGAGAGAGAAAGAGAGGGGGCGAAAGAGCCAGGTTCAACAACAAACCTCGTCGAAATAGCACGATGCGTGCAAGCAAAGCACAGCCAAAGTCGTCGTTGTCGTCGTCGTCGTCGTCGTCGTCGTCGTCGTCGTCGTCGTCGTGTGGTACGATACGAACATATATCGAGGCGTCGCGACGCCTGCGCGGGTTCCCGCAACGATCAGCTGGCTGGAACCTCGCCGTGGCAAGGGGGCGAGGAGGCTTAACGAGAGAGAGAGAGAGAGAGAGAGAGAGAGAGAGAGAGAGAGAGAGAGAGAGACGAAGTTATCAGGCGGCAGGAGTTCGAAAGCGAGAGAGGAGGACGCGAGATATCGAATGGCCGAATGCTAGAGAGAGAAGTGAGATATCGTCGGCCGCGTCCAGTCTCTGGTAGTATCATCGGGGTATCGTCGGTGACGTCGAGGGTAGCCTGGTCGGCCAGCTACGCACGTTTTTGGCAACGTTCGTCGGTGGCAACCTACCACACAGCCGGTTGCTCTCAGTGATCGTGACAATGGTGTTGATCGTGTGCACGACGTCGACGTAGCTAACCGAGAGCCGGCGCGCGGCTCGACGGTGTTCTCGCGCAGTGCTGCCGTGACGGTCGATCGAAGCGCACCGCTGATACCTGGGATACGCCGCGCAACCATCCATTTTAACGACTCCACGATGCGTCTGCCCGGCTGCCACGTCGCCGTCGTCGTCGTCCTCGTCCCGTGTCCACTCTTCGAATCGCCGGAGGGTTATCTCGGCCACGGGAGTCTGGCGTATCGTCAGCTACCAGCGTGAAGCCTCCTGCGACAGTGAAGCCACCGCTACACCTACAACACTACGTCTGGACCAAGACAGTACGTCTTCTCTCCTCTCTGACTTCCTCGCGTATCCACGGTATCCGGTACGGTTTTGTCGTATTGGGGATTGGACGCGTTTCGGGAGGTGTGATCTTCGAGTTTCGAGTTTCTGGAGCTTGCGAGCTTGAGGTTGAGCTCCCCGCCGCAGGAAAGTGTCCTCTAGTGTCTAGCTGCGGTCTCCTGGACTAAATTGTTCACAGAGCGATCGGACGAATCCGTGCGCTCGATCGATCGTAATCGCCACAAGGCCGTTGCTTGTGCGGGGAAGGAGCATAAACACGGTGGTTTAAAGTAGCGGAGACTCGACGAGAGAGTGTTCTGATCAACCCTGATCTGCTTCTGTTGCAGCTGCGTACCGAGAGGACACACACACACTCTCTCTCTCTCTTTCTCTCTCTCTCTCTCTCTCTTCGTCGATAACCGGCCAATAAACGGCGCGGAGAGCACGCTCGCGAGGGAGAGGCAGCGCGGAAACGTACCCGCGGTAAGTATCAAAACAAATAAACCACCGCGGATTCCCTCGCTCCCATCTTTTGCCATTTTGCGACGAAAGTGGATCTCGATTTTGCCCGATTTGCACGTTTAGGTCCTACCCCCGAAACGTTGGTTGGCACGTCGCTGTACTCCAAAGAGTTCGTTGACACCACGGCCGGAAAATCGACTTGGGAATTCTCGCTGGCCACCGAAAAAGGTCAGCGAGGATACAAATATAGAAGCGTCAAGCGTCGTTGAACGAGGCCGACAGTCGAGGAGGATCGAAGAGTAGGAGGCCGGGGAGACGTGGCTGTGTTCGAGGGACCCTGGCAGTGTCCCTATTTGTGAATCGATACGAATTCTCCTTCTCCCGATGTTAGCAAGATCGTATAAATAAATAAATCAAATAAATCGATGCGAGTCTCGGGGGACTCGAGCGCCTCATCGATCGAGAACAGAGAGAACGGACTTGTAACGTTCCTACCGTGTGTTGTAACAACGAGTGACAGAATCTGAGAGTAAATACCTGCCGCTGAAGCAATAAACGAGCGACGAGGCTCGTTTAACGGTCGGACTACCGCATAAATCAGACGTCGTAAACTAGAGGATGTGAAACTGTCGTCTTCCACGTGTGATATAATATAACGGGGTAATAAAACAATAATTAAAAGTAAATCTTAAAAGTGTAACACTAACACGTACGGACAAATAAATAAATAAATATCGCGTACCGCGAGGGGAGAGAAAGAAAAAAAGAAAAAAAAGAAAAAAGAAAGAAAGAAAGAACTCGCGGCAGAAAATAAGTAACTCACTCGAGAGGGGTGCGGCGAAGAGTAGACACGAGGGTGCTGTCCCTTCGAACAGCAGCAGGAGCCATTCGAACCCAAGGTTCCTCGAGGTTGGAGGTCTCTTCTGATGGTACAAAGGGTGACTCAGCACCGGTGGACGAGCGCGAGGAATCAGCGCGGTCCTCGTAGCCAAGATCGACGCCACAGCCGCCGAGTGACACCGTCATGGCTCCGCGTGTCGTCGACTCGACGATGATCGCGTTTCTCTTGGTCCTTGCCTGCTGGTCGGCCCAAGGTCGCGCGAGGCTAGTCAGGTTCTACGAGTCGGTGCCGGACCTGAAGCAGGACAGACGAATCCCCGTCAACGACTACGCGATTCACGGGCCGATCGTCGACGATCACGAGTTCCCCCGAGATCTCAGAGAGCCATACCCGGGCAAGAGTTTCGGCCCTATGGGCCCGATCGACGGCTCCCTGCCCGACGACGTCTCCTTTCGAAGTCTGGCATCCGAGCAGGGCGAAGGCGCCAACTCCATGGAGCATCTGACGTCGAACCACGCGATGGACGGGGCTGTCGGCGACCACGAACACGGGAAACCGGAGTACAACATCATCTCCGTGGAGTTCCACCGAGTCGAGACACCGTTCGTCATTGGGATATGGATCTTCTTCGCGAGCATCGCGAAAATAGGTAGGAACTTGAACTCGAACTCGAACTTGGGGCTCGAAGGTTCGAGGATCGGTCATTGGTTTCGCTGGTTTCTGACTTTTTGAGAATTGCTTGGTCGACGAATCGATCGGTCGAGGAAATTCGGGAGAACCGAAACGAAGGACTTGTGATTCTTAGTGATTCATGATAATATTTGAAGACTTGTTATTTACTGTTATTTATTATTATTATTATTATTATTATTATTATTATTCGTCGAGGGCGAGAAATTTTTTACGAATTGTTTGAAAATTTGATCTCACTTTTAAAAGGATTTCGCAACAAGCGTAGTTCAGACATTACTTTCGTGACTCACTGTAACTGTCAAAAGAGATAAGTTTTCGGTGTAAACAAGATAGTTGATTTAAAGTCGAGGCTCCATCTCGGTTTTATCATCCACGTTCCCCACTTAAGATTTTGGTTATCGTTTTGCTCCGAGCTCCTTTAATTCTCTTTCCGGTGGTATTTCGAGATTCGTTGGAGCACGCGTTACGCACACACGTTGGTGTGCGACAAGCGGCGATATTGTAGGAAATGATCAATTGAAAATTCGGGGCAGAACGATCGCAAATACCGAAAATTACCGAGGCGGAAACGATCGACCGAAATTTAATTCAATTTATCCGACTGTGTGCTTTGCTCCGTGTTTGTACTTACATTCATTAAACAATACCAATCGTATTCCGCTTCCAATCATTCGGAAGATTCAGGCTGGTATAATAAATCTTGTAATGCACTTTACATTCTCGGTTCTGTTATCTTCGCAATTATTTCTTCCGCGTAATAATTCAGACGAGCGCGATTAATTGAAAAAAAGAAAGAAAAAAAAAAAAACGTTCCGAGGCGAAGCGCGTACAATGTTTAACGTTATTTTGCTCGATATTTATACAATATTACTCGCTATTAATTTAAATCGCGAATCTAGCAAATTACATTTTTCGTTCGTGCGAATTATTATTGCAACCGCTATTAAATCGGTCGGTTGTTTCACGGTTTATTCCCGCCCATTAACCATTAATGCCTGAATGTTACATTGTTGCGTTAAATGTCCTGCTGAATATTAGACGTGCATTAAATTCCATAAATAATGGTACATCGTGTTACATTGCGTTCGAATGTGCCGAATCAATGTGAAACGTCGTTTCCACTTTGTGAATCGGTATCGATAATACACCGTTCACGGAACTTAATGGAACATCCACAACAGCAAAGACTCGAATAACCAGGGAGAAGGTCCCACTTGTTTCTCGGCAGTATCGATCGTGTTTTGCAACGTGCTCGAGAACTACTATACTCCGTATCATAACGCTTTTTATAGATTCTCTATATCTTGCGAGAATAAAAGCCAATACTCTGCCGTGTGTTCGACAACGCAATCTGCAAAATCGACTCGTGTGTTGTTCCCCCACAATGAGAAAGCGAAATAGGTCGTGGTAAAGGGGGACTTCAAAATTCAACGTTTGCCACACGGAAACTTATATATATATATCTCGTGGCGGATCGACAGTTATTCGTTACGTTAATTGCCAAACATTCTGCAAAAATACGCTCGCTATCTCGGGTACGTGACTTCGTCGATACGAAAATCTGGAAGTGAGGAAGACCAATACCGATACGCGACCAGCTGCAACAGGCAGTTCAAAACGTAGCTCAGACACGACGATCGTCGAACGAGTATTAATAATCCGCCCTGTTACCACTATGGATTTCTCGCAATTCAGTGCAATGTCGGCCCTTAATTATTCAAACGATGCGTCTTTACCTTTCACCTGTCAAAGTTTCTTGTTAAAGTTTCTTGTTAAAGTTGCCGTAGTTTGAATATGTCTTGTTTGAATAATTGGAAGATGATGAATCATAATGGCACGAGTCAGTCCACCAGTAATTCTATAATTGCAAAAAACAAACAATAATAACTCGATATCTTCGAAGATTAAAAAATTTTCAAAAAGAGAAAGAAAAAAAAGAACGCGAGAGATTTCCAACATGTCGACTCGTACCACTACGACTCGTCCCCATTTCGTTAATTATAAATGATAACAAGATCGTGATGTGCGTGCAGGCTTCCACATGACGCCAAAGCTTAGCAAAATCTTTCCGGAGTCCTGTCTGTTGATCGTTGTCGGCGTCGTCGTTGGTGTCTTACTGTTCCAGGCGAGCAGCGTCCACGTGTCACCCCTAACTCCAGACACGTTCTTCCTCTACATGCTGCCGCCTATCATCCTGGACGCTGGCTATTTCATGCCGAACCGACTGTTCTTCGACCATCTGGGAACGATACTCCTGTTCGCCGTCGTTGGGACTATATTTAACACGTTGTCGATAGGTTGGTAAAAATGGATCAGATCTATTACGACGTAACGTTAAAAAGCTCGCTGCCTCTCAACGTCGTTGTTGAGGAATTTATATTTTTAGTCTGTTTCATTCTTTCCCATTCGTCTTCGTTTACCCTTTACTCGTACTCTCTTCCAAAGCAAAGAACCAGCTTTAAAAACTGGTTTTCCAGCAAATTGTCTGGTTAGAAAATTGATAAATAAATACGAGTAAATTTACCGCGTGTTTGCAGCGCTTGAACTATATCTGGCGCATTACGATAAATTATTCTCTGTGGATTAAGTAAACGAAAACGAACACCAATACAGTCTATACCTCTCTCTCTCTCTCTCTCTCTCTCTCTCTCTCTCTCTCTCTCTCTCTCTCTCTCTCTCTGCGCTCTATTTAAANTTTCGGGTTTTTCCCCCTTTTTTTTTTTTTTTTTTTTTTTTTGTTTTTAACAAATTCACGCTTTGAAAACGTAAATCTTCGTTCCCTCGTATTACGTTTTGCGTCGGTTTCACCTTTCATTGGACGTTTCTGCACGCGTACCTTCAGTGTTTTTGCCTCTCTTTCTGCGTGTTACGTTTGCGAGAGACTCACCGTTGAAAGTACGCGGACTCTGAAGTAGGTATGCAGACTGCTTGCGAGATTATTGATGCTGATTCAAAAAAAAAAAAAAAAAAAAGAAAGAAAAGAGAAAGAAAAACACTCCTTCCTCAAATATAAGCAGCTTTTTGATGCGACACAATCGTCGCAAAGAGTGCTTAAAGGGAAGCTAATTAGTCCTCGTAACGGAATAAACGATTCGTTCTCGATTAAACGGTAAACTCAGGCGCGACGTATACCTACTTTTCACGTCGTTTGAATCATTTGAAACGGAATTGAAAGTCGGTCTTATCATCGACTCGGAGATAAAGGAATCACCGACGACGAAAAAAAATACTCGTTTTCCACTGTGTTGCTAAAATCGGTTCGCGTGCTACAAAAATAGCTTGCAATCAGCCCGATATAATATTATACGCCAACAGAGGAAATTCAAAGGAGGAGAAATTCTTTTCACTTTTAAAGAGAGCACTTTGAAATCCATTCTCCAGACACCCTGTGTACAACTCTTTCTTACGTCACTGGTACCGGCTAACTAGAGTTAGAAAAGCTCGTATCTCCTTCCAAATGTCGAACGAGTAAAAAAGTAAATTTGTGTGCTGCAAGCCGACTATTTTTTTCCCTCCCCCACGTGTTCAACCACGCGTATCACAGTCACCTTCGACAAACATAAAAACTCTTTCTTACGTCACTGATACTCGACGACTCGTTGGAAAAACTCGTGTCTGCTTCTGAGTGTTAAACGAAAAAAAAAAAAATAGTCGAGTTACTTTTTTTCCGCACGTGTTCACCCTGGCAGAAAGTTCAACCACGCGTGTCGCAATCGTCCTCTCGCAAACATAGAAACTCGAGCGCGCGAGTCGATCTAGGCGTATCGAGAGTGAAACCGTGCGGGCGTCGAACCGCCCACGCGATTTCTGTCCGCGGCGCAACGTTATTCGTAAAACGACGCCTCGTCGTTGCGAAAACGACGTCCGGGAAACGATGATGCCCGCGTTAATTAAAGACACCGCGAAAATGCCACATTCGCGGAATCGACGGCCAATTATCTGTATCGTTTTTGTCGATGAATTAGAGATTGTTGCAGGGGAAGTGTAATCGTTGCCAAAAAAAAGAAAAAAGAAAAATAAAAAAATTCTACGTTCGACCTACGTTTTTATCTCAGATTACCGATTGGTTTTTTTCTTTCCCTCTTTACATCGAATTATCGACAAGTTTCATTATTCACATATTGTTTACACGTGTCGGCGATTCGTTCGATCCGATACAAATTGAAAAATACGATGAAAGAAGAGAGACGACCGTCATGTTAAAAACAGAAGCACATATAAAAAGTTTCGAATGTCAAAAAAAATCAGGAAAAAGAAGAAACGTTCGACAAATATTTGAAATATTATAATCAAAAA
>NW_025110569.1:15470-26860 GCF_011392965.1 Frieseomelitta varia
AAAAAAAAAAAAAAAAAAGAGGAAACATCAGATAAAAATTTCTGCGAAAATTTAATAATGCGAAAGAAATTCTATTTTCGTATTTTATTACACTGCGAGGAAAAAAAAGAAAATTTGTTATCGAAGTTGATATGACGATGATTGAATGGATATATCCGTATATAGTTTCAATATTAAATTTCTACATTTTAACAGATGTGCATGGAATACATAGCGCATATTGTATACATATATATATATATATATATATATTGATACATGTACGTGCCGTATATTACGATACGACGGAATTGGATTCTGTATATATATTTGAAGCTTAAACTTTGAACGATTGACGAGATCGATTGGAATGACAAAGGGAAGAAAAATGAATACAATTAACAATTACGACATTTTCGTTTTAAATTAAATCAACTTTAGAAAGAGGATAAAACGAAACGTGAAGCGTATTCACTTTTACACACATATATAGGCATTTAAAGCACGAAGGGATGAAGTTCGAAATTAATTAATACCTACAGAACACTTAGGATTCGCGACTCGAAGCTGTCCGCGAACGAGCTATTCTCGATCGTTTTGCCAATTATTGAAAATCCAGTATAATTCATGTATCGACCTTTTAATGGACTATCAGCGGGATTTCAGTGACGTTTAAATTGCGTTTCGAGCAAACGAATGGTCGGATTGTAATATCGTTGGTGGTTAATTTTCTAACGTTTCGTTTCTTTCCGCGCTGACTGTTCGCAGGGGCGTCGCTGTGGGTGCTGGGCAAGAGCGGGCTTTTCGGTTTCGAAACCCCGATGCTGCAAATGTTCCTGTTCTCGGCGTTGATCAGCGCCGTCGATCCGGTCGCCGTGCTGGCTGTCTTCGAGGAAATCCACGTGAACGAGATCCTGTACATCGTCGTGTTCGGCGAGAGTTTGCTAAACGACGCAGTCACCGTCGTGAGTATCAGCCTAGAACTTCCCGCGTTGAATACACTGCTCCCAGCGATCGCTTTGTTATAATTAGCTCGTGCACGTGTACGTGCATTCATGATGAATAAACGCAACGTGTGCGCTGTCTTTCTCACTGCGAGCGTATAAATATCCAACTTTGCAGAGTCCTTTTGTACAACATCCAACAGACGAAGCGAATTTCCATTTTCCAATTCCAATTTCTATAGTAAGACGGCCTATCGATCATTACGATTCGCCGTTGAAAATACAAAACGGTAGATAGATAATAATTACGAGACGGAAAGTGATTTGAAGTAAGAGTTCGAATCTCAGCGCAGATTGGAAACGTTATTACCTGAAACTCGGAAACAGCGGTCTTATCTCGAAACAACGGTTACACGATTAAAGGCTCCCCGGATCTCGTAGCGTTCGCCATTGTAGAGTCGCACGTCACTCTGCAAGCAGGTGCATTTCGCTCGAGGTACGCTCGAGGAATTCTCTAATCTAGCCGGTGGCGATCTCGCGGGATCTCTTAATCAGCTGGGTGGGGAGAACAGCTGAATAAGTTGTGGTCATTTAATGACACGCAGGTGCTGTACCATATGTTCGAGGCGTACAACGAGATAGGACCGACGGAAATACTTTACACGGACATACTGTCGGGATTGGCTTCGTTCTTCGTGGTGGCGATCGGCGGCACGATAATCGGCGTGATATGGGGCTTCGCTACTGGTTTCGTCACGAGGTTCACCCATCAGGTTCGCGTGATCGAGCCTATCTTCATATTCGTCATGGCTTACCTGGCGTACCTGAACGCCGAGATCTTTCACATGTCCAGCATTCTGGCGTAAGTAAATTAATCCGCCTCTGCTAAACGAGCTGGTTGGTACGTTTCCAACGATCGACCAACGCTCGACAAGATAAGATCCTTTTTACGAATTTTTGTCAACACTTTATCCACCGCCCAGGGAAGCTTATTAGTCGGCATTCTTTTTAGAGTATGTGAATCGAAAGAAATAAGAAGCAGAACACTTTGTAATATTCATAATATACTATATAACGTAATATAATAAAAGAGTGTTTGTTACGAGCGGTGTATCACACTTTCAAGAAACATTTAAAAAATATTTAAAAAGTTCATGGAGAGTATTATTACATTCAGGAATATTAATATTAATTATATTAGGTAGCTTGATAAATAGGTATGTACGTTCTTGCGCGAGATAATCGATCGTTAGTAAGCGACATGACTTTCGTCACGAGCGATAGATAAAGTGTTAAGAAGAACGAACAATCCTCCAAAATTGTCGATCAAATTGACGACTTTGCCGAGAGATCTTTTTTTTTTTTCTTTAACGCGTATTCCTGTCTCTTTCGAGGAAATTACAGTGGCCAATTATTGCTTCAAGTTCTCGCGTATAAGATGGTTTATCAAGCCGGGGTTTATTAATACGCTCGTAATGAAACAGCAAGAAAATTCGCGAAACGGCCGGTCTATTATCGAGATGGTGTATGCAAATTTCTCGGGTGTATTTCCCTTGTTTACATCGATAAAGCCAAATGGCCTGCACGTGGCCACCGCGACCTAGAAATTTGCAACACGAGCGCAGCTCTCATTCCTCGACACGCTCACTTGGCCCGCAGTAAATTCCAAAAAGGGATCTTCCAGTTCTCACGCGACCCGTATGTACAAAGTGTCCCGTAGTTACCGATACACTCGAATAGAAAACAGTTCTGCGAAAGCAGCAGACGACACGTGTGCGCGCGTGTACGTGTGACAGCCATCGGCTGTGTATTTAACTCAATTTTTTTACCGGGAACGAAACCTCGTCCAAAAAAAAGAGAGAAAGAGAGAGAGAAACTTTATTCCGCGTAGAGAATTCCGCGTATCCGATTGTGTTGATAGTTATAGGATACCTTGTACATTCGGTCATGCACGAGCGCAACGATTCATCGGCGCGCTTTTAATCAAACTTCTCCTACGTAAAACCTGTTCATTAAACGACGCGAATGAAACTACGAGATTATTTTCGTTTTTTTTTTTTTTCTTCCCTTTTTTATCGTCGAATCCGCGAGACGTGTCGTGGAAACGGGCGAAGGCGAAGGGGAAAAAAGAAGGTCGAACGAAAGCGTGTGGCAGCTTTTTCTCGTGATCGCCGATTTGCTCGATAAATCGTCCGAGGCTGGTCTTTAAAAAAAAAAAAAAAGAACGCAAAGGAACGAGTAACAAATCGCCGGGAAATAAATGGTGGAAAGCCTTACTACGATGACGGGGCGCGACTCTTGTTAAGTCTATTATTTACACCGTTTCGCTAGGCGAAGTCGATGATCGATCCCGGAGCGCACAAGTATGCCCCTGTGTAATAACTGTTCAAATATGCTTAACCCGTAATCGGCCGGGTTCTTGTTCCGGCAGCCGTGATTTTTATTTATTACGATTAAACAGTAGCCCGCGCCCCGATGTTTGATTGACAAACAGACGAAACACAGGGTTTCGAGTGCGCACGACCATTCGATGGCCAGATACCGACAGTTTGTTTAATCAAAGGCGTTTGTAAGACGCGCGAATGTTTGGACAACTTCAACTTCTCCTCTTTCTTTAAATTATCTCGGTTAAAAGATGGGAGTTGGGTCTCCCTCGTTTGTCCAGTTTTCGAAGAAAAAAAAAAAAAACGCGGAAGAGTCGTGTGAATAACAAACAGAAGAATTCAATTAAGACTTTCTTCCACGCTCTCCGCGAGGAATTAATTTAGCTCCTCCTTTTGTCACAAGTTTTCAAAGAGAAAAAAATCGCGAACTTTACGCCAACGAAAAAAAAAAAAAAAAAAAAAACTCTTTAAAAATTCTTCCGCAGGTCGCGCGGACGAAACAACGTTCAAATTGTCCCCTGTCCTGAATCAACGAATGAATCAGTGGATCGAAACGGTGAACGATCTGAACGTACTACGAACGAGACGTGGACAGACGTGGACAGACGTGGACAGACGAATTTACAGGGGTAAAGCGGAGAGCGAGCACGTCCCTGTCGTAAATCGAATCGACCCGCCGATTTCGTAAACCTCCCCCGGAATTAATTTCGACGACGAGTTTAGGAAACTGGCCGAGTGCGATCGATAGGACCTAGTGTCCTAACCTCTCTGGATTGGGAGCCACCCCTCTTGTTGCGTTGTCGTCCAGACATCGCCCCGATGTCGATTTAACCGTGACCCTCCCTCCCCCCTCTCTCTCTCTCTCTCTCTCTCTCTCTCTGTATGCCTGTAGGATCACTTTCTGCGGCATCACCATGAAGAACTACGTCGAGGCGAATATATCGCACAAGTCGCACACCACTGTCAAGTACACGATGAAAATGCTGTCGAGCAGTTCGGAGACCATCATATTTATGTTCCTCGGGGTCGCCACGGTGAACAACCATCACGACTGGAACACGTGGTTCGTCGTCATGACCATCGTGTTCTGCTCGATTTATCGAATCGTCGGTGAGTAATGCCAAGGCCAGAGTAATGCCGGCCTTCCTATCCTTCCTACTGAAAGCTAACCAGAGAGAAAGAGAAGGAAACGTTCGCGAAGGTCAAGTGGAGATTTCTCTCTTTCTCGAGGATCTTTCAACGTAAATTCCGATTAAACCTTTGTTTTTTTTTTTTTTTTTTTTTTTTTTTTTTTTCTTTTTCTAACTCCTCCAGACAACCAGAGCGCATCACGTATGTACGTATGTATGCACTTGCTCGTGACGGTAATCGCGTCACGTGAGCCCAAGCCGGACAATTTGAACTTGAGAGCGGGGCGGAGAGATAGTGTTGCTAATGGCATCAAGAGATAACGGAGTCTTAAGCTAAACCGATCATGGCTTATCGCGTGTCACTTACTTAGCGAACAGTTACGGGATCGTGCCAAGAATAGGCGGCGTTTCTTGCCCTTCGCTGTTTCCCTTTTTGCGGGATAACGAGCCGGGATGAACCCGACGAAGAGGGGCGGGAGGGGGGGAGGGACTTGGCACGCGCCGCGCCGAGCATTGTTTCCTGTTGTTCGGTGTAATTTGGATAGCAAAAGGGGTGAGAGATTAGAGACGGAATATGTGCTTCCTAGTGGAATTCTGTTTTAGCCGGATGATCGATCACGTGGGATATTAACCGGTAAATTTTCGGGGAAACTTATCGCGACGAGTCGAACGAATATGTAATTACAACCCCCTGAGCGATGTATCTCCGATCACGCCAAATGGCCAATATCGAAATTGACGCGAGCCATTAAACGAACGAGAGGAATATAATTTCTGGAAGAATTCTGAACCTACTCGAGCTTAAGCCACGAAATATCTCGAAAGACTCTTAACAAGATTCGTCTGAACTCCTTCCGCAACCAGCAGTTTACATCACGGATTACTGTCACGGGCTTACGGCTTCCTACTCCATCGACGGTTTATCGCTAAATCGTCAGCCAACGGCGATACTTAAAAAATTCATCGGCCATCTCTGCTAGATATACCTCGAAACGCTCTGCTTTCCATTCTTCTCCCAGCCCCGTATTCTTCCTCCATTTTTCTCTCTTTTTTTTTTTTTCTTTTTAAAGCCACGATTTTTTAACCCCTTGACTTATAACATCGAGTTGTACTCATGGTACAAGTTTAAAGGAAAAAGTAAATTGTAAACTTACGAGATTTCAATTCAGTCTTTAAATTTCATTTCATTAAACTAAACATTGATAAACAAATATTACACATAACGTTACGATACTTTAAATAACCCTAAATCAGTTTTACAGTTTCAACAAGTGCCGCCTTACACCTTGAAATTGAAAAGGGAATCGTAAGGCGAGGGGTTGAAACTAACAAAACTGCTTTTTACTCACGCAAAACGTACAGGTCGATAATTAACCAGAATTTCGTATCGATGATATAGACGCATATAGAACTCGTAAAGTACAAACAGATACATGACCAACTCTCGAGACATGGGGTGGTTTGTCAGAGGTTGTGTCAAACGACAGAATGGCCAGGCGCGTTGACTCGGAACTGAAATGGAATTTCAGGCGTGATCTTCCTGACAGCCTTGGCTAATCAATTCCGACTGCATAAGCTGAACAAGGTGGAGAAGTTCGTGATGTCGTACGGTGGCTTACGAGGCGCTGTAGCGTTTGCTCTGGTCCTGTTGATCGACCCGAGGCACGTGTCCTTGCAGCCGATGTTCGTCACCACCACGATCGCGGTCATCTATTTCACGGTGTTCATACAGGTAAGGTGACGACGGTAACGCGATCAATTCTCGCTGCACGATAAATGGCAGGTAATGAAACGTTACCGCGGGCAGTTTGCAGTCGCTCGTGCAAAGCGATCGAAGCACAAAATTTCCAAAGTTGGAGAGAAAATTGTCGGTGTTTAAACCGTTGCTACTGTTCCGTGAGTGGCGGTAGGGCAACGATCAGCCTGGGCTCGTTTTAAAGCCTTCACTTTCAAAATCGTATCGTTTATTTTGTTCAGTCATGTTTTTAAAATATGTAGCGAGTGGAAGGGGCAACTGTAAACTGTATTTTCCTCTCGAAAATACTGCAATATTGTACGTAGAATGCAAAAATTTTGAAAAACTTTTCGATAACTTTATGACGATGGATTTAAAGATCAAGATCGCCTCCTTTTCGCGACGATACCTCGAAAATTGCTGTACAATTTCTTTTCGCCAATTTGTTGAACTTTGAATTTTCATCGTCTGAGCCTAATATTCAAAGTTCAATCGAATGGTGAAGGAAGATCGTACGTCAAGTTTTCAGGGGTCGTTGCAGTTTCAGTCTTCGAGTTCATTATAGATTCAGTCACGAGAAAAATTTTTCAACCCTTTTTTATGTAAAATTATTATTAAACATTACGTAAAATCGTTGTTAAATATTTTCGAAAGTGAACGTTTCGAGCTTTAAAACGAGTCCGAATTAATCACTTTACGATTCAACTAACAATTTTTGTCAATATTGGAACACCTTCGAATGTTAGAAATTATCAGTGACTCTGCTTGGTATTTGGAAAACCGAAAGTTATTCTGTCAGAGATGTGAGTTAAACATTAATTTTTATAAAATATAAAGTAGAACGTCGGATAGAATGTTTACAATGGGAATGGCAGTGTTAATTTTTGTGAAACGCGCAACGTAGAAAAGAATACGTAAGCGAAATTATACAGCAAGGACGACGAAAGCCATTCGAGCCCGAGTCCGAGGCAGCGTTCCCTTCTGTTTCGCGCAGCGGAACAGCACGGCAAACTTTTGAAGAATATTTGCCTCGAAAGAAGACATTTAAGCAAACAGCAGAGATCTGTGCATTACCTTCTTTTCATCTCCGTTACGAGCATTGTTGCGTGCAGTTCCCATCGAGCACCATGGACCGACCCCCGCTATGCTTCCTTTCACGTTCGCCATTATACCTTCATGCTGCCTCTTCGTTCAGATTATCCCAATACATGCCGGGATTGTTTCGTCGACGACAATTGTCTAAACGAACGTAGGTTCAACGTTGCTTTCCCGTTCCCATTTCTGTTCCCAAGTTTAAATTAAAACATCAGCAGGACGCGACATGACGCGTGGTACGCTCGAGATATCCTTCCGTGCTTTAAGCACGCGCACGGTAAGGCAGTGCTTGTGTTTCATTTCAAAAGAATATTTAAGTTGAGCATATTCTTGGATACACGCGCGACGTGCAAACGACGGAAATGTAAAAAAAAATCGTCGCGTTGAAGAATTTACGTAAAATTTGTGTAAGAAGAACGGTGGCACGAACAATCCTACCTTGATGGATACGAAAAAAAAAAAGTAAGAGCAAAAGGAGATTGCTCGAGTTGGGATAGTGGGGGAACACGTTTCCCTAAATCAACACTTCACCGCGAGAGTCCGTTGTTCGCCGGAAGTAAACTTTGGGAAACGTTGATTCAGACTGAAGACCCATTCATTCGAGACCATTCTTCCAAATTTCCTCGATTCCTCCTCGATTCTAACGTACGGAGGACAAGATCGATCGTTGCGGCGAAGATTTTTTTCGTAATTCTGAAAGCTTCCGGCTAATTAATAATTATCGAGGGGGCATGGGTTAAAAGGTCCTTCGACCAAGAGGAAGGGGGACTTAAATGGCTTTCACAGCCAAGTGTTTAAGACGACGGCCTTTAAGATCTTGTCATTACGCCGTTTGTAAAATTAAAATGCAGTTTAGATGAAAATCTGTTTGGGTGGCGAGTCGAGGCGAAGCGGACTGCAGACCCGTCCTTCGAGGGCATTAATTTCTTTTTCAATATTAATTTGTAGAACACGCTGAAAGATTCAATCCCTCCTCTGCACGCAGTTTTAAACAATTTGTAATATTAATTAAGACTGAGAGCATCTGAAATATTCAGCGTTGAAACGGCATATTGGTGAAAGGACGCGGAGAAGACGTCTTTTCATCAAATAAAATATGATGCCGCTGAAACGATAACTAAGAATTATCAAATATTTTAATTCACCGATATAATTGAAACATCGTGATATTTGATTCAATCGTTGCCCGTGGAAATTAAATCTAACAATGTTTCGTAAGAGACTAAGAAGCGTGAGAATGCATATGGCTACCGGAACTGGCTATCACAGCTCTTACAACTATTGGTGACGCGTCAGGCGGAAAATACGCCAACATTTACAACTTGTCTCCGCAGTGACCGCAAACACATCGTACTATACTGTTTTCGAGCATAATATCGACATACATGGTGCTCCTCTTTTATACATTTTACACGCATTATATATTGCGTAGTGCAGTCGAAAATTATGACATAACGAGAGCTCTTGGAATATTTTGTACAAAGGTCTTTCTTTGGAAATAATCGAATTTCGAGAGTTGAAAGTTCCTAAGGAAGGGGTGAAATTTTTTTCGTTTAACCTATCCCACGGCGCCCATTATTTCTCTGAGCCCACGGACCATGAGTAGAACTTATTTTTCTGAGTGCTAAAGGAGTTAAAGCTTTCGCGAAAATAGGGTTTAAAAGCACTGGTTACACACGCGTGCTCGATAAATTTTCAAATTCAGTTTTCTTCCTCCGCCCAAGATTATTAACATTCTACATTTTTTACTTATATTTTTATATCCAGGGAGCCATTCTCTCGTGGCATCGATACATGTATGTGTGTGCACCTGAGAAGCTTTCATTGCGATTGACACGTGAAAATGGCAGCTTACTCGCTTGAATCTCCACCCAGGTGGTGCATCGTGATTTTTTGTTAGCTGCTTTGTTATAAATACGCAGTCGGCGATGACCTTTCTTTATGCCGATGCTCATCGATTTCTCGGCTCTATTGTGAACTCTATTATAGAACACAGTGGCCGTGCACGTCGCAGCTGCCGTGAAAATCGTAGTTTCATTCGAACGGCGACACACAGATCAGCGAAGGGGACAATTGGCCATCCTATCGGCGAAGGATGAAAAGTTTTGAAAGGCGCAGAAAGATTATCAGAGGCAAGATATTGAAAGTTAATGAGAGAATTTTAACTCTCGGGAAATTAATTTCATTCGGCTCGATTTTGTAGAAGAGTTACTGAGAACGTTCAACAAGTTCAGATTGACGGAATATTATTCGTTGCTCGAACTTGGATAAATGCTCCTATCTACGACATATACGGACAGGCGAATGCGACAACTGACGAGAAATATCCCCGAGGGAGAATTGTATCTCTCGGAATCTCGCATAAAAAGAATGAAAAAAATACTGCTTGAAATAATTTATTGCCCGGAGAGACGAAAAGATCTCAGTAAAAGATTTCCCATTGGAGGCCACGTACGTCTAACGAAAAAGCGCACGTGTCATTTAATAAAGTCTCGACTCTATGGAAATTCATATCACTTTGAGTAAATGTCATCTTGAGTGGCCTTCGCGATGAATAACCAAATATAAGATATTCATCGTCGGAAGATATCTGTGCACCGGTAAATTAAATTAAAGGACAACTTGATATGAGTAATTAGAACGTAAGAACTATACGTGTGTATGTATATATATATATATATATATATGCTTCTTTCGCGATGGGAATATCGATCTAGACTCGGACGAGAGAGTCCATTGCTATTTATCAACGTTTCTAGCATAGTTGTTCGCTTTAATTTCGCCGGGCTTCTTCGGTGATGAATTAAATCGAATCTAAAAAAAAAAAAAAAAATGAATAAAAAAAGAAAGCGCATGGCAAATAGAGTAGGACCGTAATTAGAACTGCAAAAGGTTAAAGCGCCTCGAGCAGAAAGAGAATTTCATTCTGGGAAAGCGCGTTCTATTTGCGATCTCGTCGCGCAACTGCTTAATTCTCAAAAAAACAACACTATCAAACTTGTCGTCCAATCGATCGATAGATTATCGATCGACCGCGTTCTACTGATAAGAAAAATATTTCGAGGAAATAAATATTTCATAAAAATTCTCACTTCTTGTTGAAACCTGCTGTTGGATCATTCTTAATGATGTTGTCAGTGCACTGACTATGAGTCAGAATACTTTCGCTGTCGAAGTGAACTAGGAACCCTTATTCGCCAAGGGTAAAATTCATCTGACTCCCCTTCGTTCGTCCTTCTAGTCATCCTCGCCCCTTTTTCTCTCTCCGCGATAAATTAAGATATAAAAGATGCTTTCATGCCTAATTTCTAATCCTGTTGATTTTCTCTCATCTTGGATCTATTTCGAGTAGCCATTACACAAATTCTCGATTCCCGAGAACAAAGAGCATTGTTCCTAATTCACGGAATCTAACACTCTGTATTAGCGAAAATATATCTTGTGCTCAACTTTAATATACGTCGCTGCATGTCTCCGAATGGATTTTAATATGGCGTGCGACATATGCAGGGGGAAAATGTGCGCAAAAAAAAAAAAAAAAAAAAAAAAATGTGCTCTAGAAAGCTTGAGAAAAAGTGTGCCTGGGGGAAAAATATTCTTCTGATGATTGTATCAATTGTTACAAATCAAGGAGATTTTATATTTATCTATCAAATGTACGAGCACACCTAATTACATTTTCTAACTATTTTCTTTTACGAACCATGGGAAACAGTGCCAACTCGAGTAACGAGGGAATAATACCACGCTTCATGTACGAATGTTGATAACGTGCAAACGTTACGATGAAAATAAACGGGGGTAGAAACCATTTGTCACACTCGACTAACGAGGCGCATAAATGTAACAAAATCTAAAAAGCTTGTCACTCGGTAAAAATTATAATCTCCGTTCGTTCATTATCAATTGACTGTCTTGTTCCCAGGGAATCACGATCAAGCCGCTGGTAAAGATCCTGAACGTGAAGCGTGCCGAAAGGAAGAAGCCTACCATGAACGAGAGGATCCACGAAAGGGTGCGTCGCCTTTTATGGACGAACGTCGACAACAACCTACGATCGGCCATAACGAGCCAAGCTTTGCAGCGATGCTTTGCTCGTTTAGAACGATCGATTAATAAAAAA